>NC_051156.1:140476881-140690294 GCF_013339745.2 Dermacentor silvarum
TTCCATTGAAAGGCTCTTGCTTTCCATTATCTTGGTTCCCATTCGGAAGCCTTTTACTTTAACAGCACGGCTTACAGTAACGAACACAGAACGCCGCGTCTCGGTGAAAGAGACTTTTAACTAAAGAAAATACGCTGGCACAATATAATTATTTGCCGCTACGTGCGGTTAAATATATATTGTCGCCAGTGTTACGACTAATGATGAAAAATTTCGACAACCTCCGTGCACGAGGTAGCTACAGTATTGTGGCCCCGCCTGGAATGGACGCATACGGACACGTCGATAGCTGAATGAACGTGTAGCACGTAGGTAACAGCTAACCGTATAACAACCAACACCCGTAAATGAAAAGCGCGCTATAGACACTCTGTATAAGGACGGGATTTCGAAGAAAAGAGAGTGCCCAGCTGTCATCGCGAAGCCCTCTCGTGCACTCATGCATAGAATTGCAATTTCAGACGAGAGAAACCTAAAAACGAGGAAGAATAGGCGGGTGTATACGTATAACGAGCACCGAACGAGAAGAAGCATCAATGGAACAAGAAACCGCGGCGCCATCCGCCTCTTTCCCCTCCGAACGAATTATAAGAGCGTCGAAGAGCACAGATATGAAGCGCGTAAACGGGAGTACATTAGAACGCCGCTCACCGAGCGAAAAATGGAAAGCAGCGGCGGAAGCAGCCCGTGAACTGCCTAATGACCGTAACGCGGTGCCAGTCGCTACGCGGGGGTGACGCTGCGCGGTATAATGACAACAAGCTGAGAGGTATGTCGTCGTATATTTCTATATAGCAGTTACTGACCGCCGAGAACAAGGGGAGGCCTCAACCTGGAGCCAGGGCCAGGCTTCACCCGTTCGCCTATGCTGTCGACCGTTCCACGTCTCCGCCTTCCGGCGACTTTTGTGTCTTGTTTTGGTGTTTGCAGTTCTCGTTGCCCGATGCATGGTATCTGTCTATCTATCCTACTTCAAAGATGACCCCAGCGACGGCGTATTACACGAAGGATGGGCTGAGTCGGTGAAACAGTGCGCCACTCGAAGGCGCCTTAATTGAAATGGTGCGGGTCGGAGATTGAATGAAAATATTTAAACTACAAGGGCTGGCACAAATGCGTTGGCAAATGCGTTGACAAATGCGCTGTCAACCAGTGGCACTGTTGAAGCCTGACACACACACAGACTGCACAGACTGACACCGGTGAAGAACAAGCATTTAGTTGTTGGGTTTAGCGTCCCAAAACTGCGTGCACAGTGGGTTATGAGGGACGCAGTAAGTGGAGCGCTCCGGATTAATTTTAGCCACCTCGGGTTATTTAGCGCGCACCCATCGCTTAGAAACTATCGTGGCTACGAAGTCGGATGACCCTGTGCAGTACAGTGATGCGCGCTGTACGTAGCAAATCGAAAAAAAGAATGGTTTTTACGTTGAACTTCTAAGTAGCAACAGGTTGAGGGATGCCATCCTCTGCATATAGTGTAGAGAGAGAGAGGGAGAAAGTGCGAGCGCTGCGAATCGCTGTGACCGAGCGCTATCGAATTCAGTTGCCCCAATCGCACTCAATTTCCTGGAAGCAGTCAGGTACCCCCTCGAGCAATTATGAAAGGAACAACCGAATTGCTATCGAAACGTCCTATAGTGGCTCCACACGTGCAGCTCGCAAAGAAGTGCTCAATGTGAATGTCCGACAGGAAAGCTACTTGTTACATTCGAACGTGCCACATTCGTATCCACACATCACGAGCTATTCCTGACTAAAAGCAAATTCGGCGTTCCCTCTCAAATTGCGTGCGACTGTATATTTGGACGTTCTTGCTCAATAAAGGCCAGGAGATGTACCGTGCTTGAAAAAGATCGTTGTCCTTCTCTTTTTTTCGTTTGAACACGTGCGCTATATACCGCGTTTAACGGAAAAGCAACCGTCTCCTCCAAAACGCGCGGACGCCCGCTCCGTGCGGATCAACCGCCGTTCATCCGATCGGCTCCGCGAGACGGGATCCGCGCAAATGGCTATACGAAACACAAGAGGGCCAAGAGCGCAGCTCTGCAGCATGCAGAAGCGCCGGTTTCCCGAATGGTCCAACATAAGTGGGACGGTGAATGGGGAGTTGGGCGCGCTCCTGGGAGATGAAGAAGAAGAACACAAAGTTGCCAAAGGAGGGAGTCGATGACGGCGATTCGGACGTCGCGAGAGAGCATGCACTCTCTTCTTCGTCCCTCGCGCAAGAGCAGCGGCGGTTGAAGGGAAGGAGGAGGAAAACGCAAGAGTGAGACAGCAGAAAGGGTGCGTATATAGGGAAGACAGCGGGCATGATTCAGCGACCGGCGCGTGTCAGCAACGCCCCCATTGTCGGGCGTCGCTCGGTCTAGAGGCCACCGAGGGAGGCAGCGATCCCTCTTCGATTATTGCGGACGGTCGGATACGCCGGAGCAGCGGAGGAAGGAAGAGGAGACACACCGGCCAGCCCCGCTGTCAATACAGCCGGCCCGAGATGCGGTCTGCAACCGCAGAACAGCTCATGCATGGGTAGAGCCCGAACTCAGGACACACTCGTGCGTGCGTGCGTGTATGTGTGTGTGCGTGTGTGTGCGTTTGTGTAGTCTCAATCCCCAATCCCGAGTCTCAATCCCCAGGTTGAGAGAATCGGGATCGCCTCCTGACCCTCTACGAACTTGCAAGGGATACCGGCATTGTCAGAACGATCTGACAGTTTTTTCTTTATTTTTTTTTCCACTCCTTCCCCACTTAGGCATATGAGCTATTCTGTCTCGACATTAATGGTTTATTCAGTCATTCAACGTGCACTCAATGCACGGCGCCACACGAGCGGTTTCATTTTTGCGTTTCACCCCCTTCGATATATACGGCCACCGCGGCCGCGAATCGGGCCCGCGACCTCGCGCTCGGCAGCAGGACACCACAGCCATGCATACGTGAAATATAGAAACGCATCGTAAGGCCGCGCGTGCGCCATGAGGGACATCGCGAGCGGGTTGGTCGAAAGGGAAACTTAAATCTGTCCGTTCCCCAAGGCTCGCCATCGCGCCATATACCACTTACCCGGTTACGCGGATCGATCCGCAACATTGATTTAGGACTCCGAACCAACCGACGAGCAAGTTCAAACCACGGTTCGTCTGCGCGCGCGGGCGCGCGCGAGATTGAAGCCACGGGCCCAGATGAAGAAGAGAGAGAGAGAGAGAGAAAATAGAAGGACGAGTTCCTGGAAAATCACGAAACGCGGGTGAAAGGGCGGGAAGAGATGACAGCGCCCGCCGGCACAATCGGCAGTACTGGAATGCGGGGGTATAGTGGAGAAAGACGTACTGTAGGGAGCACTAAACAAGCACTGAAGAGGCAGAAAAGAAAGAGAGGAACAACCAAGTTTAGGAGAGGGAAAGAAACGGTAATCGATTAGGAGAACAGGCGGTAAAGGGGCGGAGGAAGCGAAGCAGAAGGTTCCGAGTCAAGATTGAAAGCAGCGTTGCCTCCGGAGGATTTTATTTACCCTTTTCCTCGATACGCGTTCCCCGGGGAAAGTAACGCCGCTCCCTCGAGGTCACGCTAGCCGTCGACAGCTGCACAAAGCGCCGCCGAGCGTTCTTGAGTCAAGCGCGATTGAAAAGTACGAGCGAAGCAAGTATACTTATACCCTGAGCGCGTGAATACGCGGTCATGCGTCAAATCGTCGCGGAAAGCTGACATCATGCGGTAGCGGACCGCTTCGTGAAACATGTTTACGATAGCGATTACGCGAAGGGAACAGAAGCAAGAACAGACTAAGACGGCGCGTTAATGTTAAATTAAATTTTGTTTCGATACGCGAAATAGTTGTACACGAGCTCAACAACACAAACAATCCATCGGAACAAGACTGTGCATGTACTGTCCTCTCTGCGTCAGTCGCGCTAATGTATACCTGTATCACATCAGTAAAGTACAAAAAAATTCTTGCTCCCTTCATGGAAAGTCGTGGATTTCTTTTCCCCCTTTCTCGTTTGTTTTCATTTACTCGCTTGATCGCTGGAGTGCATCGCCGCTGACTGAAGCGATCGATAAAAGCACGCCGCGGTTTTCCTCCAATATATCCCACACACATCCTGACTGCAGTAAAGCAAACCAAAACACCTTGGATTGCTAATTCGTCCGCAAACAGGAACGCGCGCACTCCGACAAGGTCACTTCATCACTGAGCTATATAATTACACTTACCGCAACGGAAAGCCTTGAGAACGTGATCTCCCTCGTCCGAGGAACGAGGCGACGTTCGGACTGGGCCGGCAACACGGATGAAAGAAACGGCTACAGGAAGCGGCATTGCGCAACGCAGCTGCACCCAACTGAAGCCGAGAGAGTCGGCCCAACAGGTGACCACGTCGAGGCAAGCTTCACAGTCTTCACGCTTTTCCAAAAATACAACGGGCGCGACCAAAACATTCACCTGCCACACTAGCACGTTGCAACGTAGACGATAAATGTATACGTTGCAATATATAAACGACCGAAGTCGCTCGGAACGTATACACCGGGAGAAAATGTGCGCAGAGCGGTTCGCGAGGAAACAGAAAAAGTGCACATCTATTAAATCTACCTCGAACCAAGCATGACTGGGCCGAGCCGGCCAAGCACGGCCACGTATTGGGCCGACTACAATTTGAGAGACAGAGTCCGAAGGCGAAGGTTTCACGGACAGCTGGCTTGCGAATTGGTTGGCAGCGCGGCGTAACGCTCCCCTCACAATTAATTTCCTTCCCCCATGCACGGCAAGGAAGTTTACCTACTGGGCACGGTTTCATCATCTTCATCATCATTCTATTTTCATCTCTAATGCAGCAGCTTGGTTGCGCCCTCTGGTAGTGTGGCGTAGTAACTATTAGTTGTGTTAGTGGCGTAACTGCGTTGCAAACTAACAAAGCACATTACTGCAATGTATACTAATCGCCCTTCCTCCACACTTTATGACAAACGGGCGCGGACGTTTTAAGAAGGCTGACGACATGCGGCACTCGCACCGCGAGCTCTTTAGGATATCTCAAGCGGCAAGAATGTCGCCTCCAATGAACGGCAGCACCCACGTAAAGTAACAAACACCGAGACATGTATAACGCGAAGGGCGCGAGCTGTCTCTGCTCTAGCTCTCTTGAGCACGGCGAATCTTTGCGACACTGAATTCGAGCACGTGTCGTGTTACTTTGGAAAAGGACACGTCTCGCAAATGGAAATGGATCTCTGGAAAAGGATCTCGTTAATGCGTTCTTTCGCAACCCGTCTTCGTAATCTGTACGCAGAAAGTGTTCTCGCTAAAGACGGGGGTGTTGGGTCACTCGCAAATTTAAAAGGATCACCGGTGCGCATGACCAAATTCGCGCACATTAGTCCATTCCCTTCTCGGAAAATGTAAATTATAAAAGGCCTGTCTCTTGCTCCTGTTAAGCGTTATATTGAAATATATTGCAAGGTACGCAATGTATCCGCCTGATCCCTCTCGTTCAGGCGCCTAATCCTCTCGTTCGGGCGCCTAATCGCAAACCACGAATGTCTCGCAGAATTAGAAAAATCCCGTGCTTCCGCTGCGGCCTCTGCTAGCAGCGACGAGTTCAAAACTGTCAATACCTGTTCCGAAAATCCGAATTGCAGACCTCCGCTCCACCTATACCGAAAGATATACCAGTCTGAGCACGGCGGAAGCGTAAAATATAACGAGATTCTCTGTGGAGAGATATTCTCATCAATTTTACAGACGCATCTGCTCCATTACAAACCAAAGAATTTCAGCCTGATCGCGCATTCGCTATCGCCATGCTCTCCGACGACCAAATGTTTCCGCGTCACGTGGTCTATATATGCCAAAACGCGCAAGTAAACCTGCGTGGCTCAGGCTTGCCACGACTTTTCGAGTAAAAGATATCGCGACGAATTGAGCCCGAGCTTCAGTCGTCACCCACAAAAGCCGTCTCCTTTGGGCGTTCTGAGAAGACTAAAAGTGCCACCACACGTGAGATAGCCAAATCAGCAGCGCTTTGACACGCACTCCGCTTTACCTTGGTGCGATTCGGAGAGCTCCCGTGCCCGCGTTTCTCCCGAGTGTGTAAACAAACACATTCCAGGTCCACATGTCTTCAACGATGCCGGCTTCTGCCCCAGTGCGCGCGTTCTGTCGTTATTATCCCGAAGTGCACCACTTAGTTCACATTTGTTTCTCTTCCAGAAAGCCTCATTTCGGCCGCTGTAGGGCGCCACTCAAACGGCAAGCAGTACTACAGTGCCTAGTACGAACAGGCGTTAGCGAGCCGCCAGAATTGATGGCTTCCACTATGCAGACGATCCGCGCAACGCAACGGCGGCCGCAAGCCACACCAAGCCAATCCCGTCCCGCGAGAGCCGCGCGTCCGAAACAGACGGCAGCTATAGCAGGGGGTAAACCGCACGCGCTCGTTCTGCAATATGAGCGGTGAAGTGGCCAATGGCCGGTTACTCTTAGCAGGGGTCGTATTACCGAAGACAAACAGAGCAGCGCCATTTCACAAACTCGCCCGTGCAAACGCGAAAGAGCGAACACAAAAATTACGCGGGCGACAGGAAAGTTGCGAGGCCTCTCGTTTTGCGTAAAAACCGCATGCACGGCAACCGCTGAGGCGACCGCGGTAGCTTTAGCTTTGAAGGACGTCGAATGCAGAGGGACATCCGCGGCTGTCATCACCGACTCACAGGCGGCGTGTCGCCTCTTCCTGTCAGGGGCGGTACCCCGGGCGGTGATTAGGATCATAGGCAATAAGCTATGTAATTTTCACAGCCTCACGTGGTGCCCGGCACACGAAGGCATGGAGGGAAATACGAGGGTGGACCGATTAGCTCGAGTACTAAATATCCGAGCGGCGGACCAGCCACGTAGGGACTTTCCAACGACTGCGAGAGATATCCTGGAACAACAAAGAGAGGAAAGACGGGAGTTCGGCAGGCCCCATCCAAAATTGACCAGACGGCAAGCGACGGACTGGCGCCGACTCCAAACGAACACTTATCCTAATCTACACAAGCTAAGACAAATACATGGCGAAGCGTACGCAGACAAATGTCCGTGGTGTGGCGAAAAGCCTACATTGCCACACATCACACTCATATGCACGAGAAGACCTCCACAAGCGAACACACACAAATTTACTAAACAACACTTTCTAAGGCAGTGGGAGGCATGGCTTGCGGACGAGGAACAGGACAGTCAGCTGGCTCTCCTGGACCAAGCCCAGCGAGCCGCTCAAGCCAGTGGGGCCCTGGACTAGGGGCTCCACCCACATTTTGCTTCTTTTTTTTTTCCTTTCCCCATTAAAGTTTACTCTCTCTCTCTCTCGTTTTGCGTGAGTGCGGTTGCGCCCTATACTAGTTCACGCGTTGTTCGCCGAAAATAACCGGAGCGCAAGTGAAGTCGACATTTTTTCGACGAGTTATTATCGTCATCATCACCCGAATTAGGTGCACTAAGTAACTAACAAGACCGCTTCGAGGACTGTAAATATTTCTGCTCTGAGAGGTAAAAACGTCACCCATGCGGCAGCAGCACGAGACAGAAAAGGAAACACATACAGGTTTCTCAGAACGAAAACTTAACAGTTGAAAAAAAAAATACTTTCACCTCTGCCCTGCGTCAACTGATGCCTGAAGACAAGATTCTATCCTCTGCCGTCGTCGGCTGCCTTTTCATTCTCTTGACACCGATCCTATAATAACTGACCACTGATTATCAGTTCTAACGCAGTGCGTGGTCGATACCCAAGTCCATAGCCTCAGTTTATTCAATATTCCATCTGACGACTATCTCTTATCTCCTAGCGTTAATCCCGCCATTCTTTTTTCATCACTAGATCAGCGATCCCTAGCTTCATATCCTCTAAATTTAGGCCACAAGAGTTAGTAATAGCAGAATGAGGCGACTTTCTCACTTCCAGAATATCGGCCATCTGTTATTAATGGCTTCTGAGTGCGTACCAAATTCAGGCACTATACCAAGTCTCGAGCGGTATAGCCCGACGAATTAGCCCACCTGTAACCCCTGTCGTCACAATCGCTGTGCGAGTTCACAACAGCCACGCGAAAGCTGAGCTTACTTGAACTAAGGAGCGTGCTGAGCCCACGCGTTGAACGACCACTGGACAATTCAGACGAATTATCCGTTCGGAAAGCGCGCGAACAGTCATTGACCGCGGTTAGGTGCAATGACGCCGAAGACAGTATACACTCTCTCAAGCGGAGTGCACGAGCTCATCTCGCTAGAGCTCCTCTCGCTAGTTAACATTAGTTTGGTTCCCCACCCAGGACAACGCGAAGCGTGCGACATTTGCAGAAGTGCAGCTTTCCCACATCAGCAACTGCGTTTTGTGGTAGAGACAACGCGCATTGCGCTAAAGCGTTTCACTTTCCCGTGGGTTGTCGAATTCCGGAACTAGATGGTCCGTTTTGTCCGTGAAGTTCCATGTTTTAAGTTTATTGTGCTGCTTCTGAATTTCACGCACTCCAGCAATAGCCCTGAATAGGGCTGCACTATTTGAAAATAAAGTGAGCACACACCTTTCCCACTTCTTACACGCCAAAGTCGAACCACTTGCTCAATGAACAACACACGGGGACTGGTCAAAATCGCATTCGCTTCAACCTCTTAGAGCACCCGCTTGGAGTAGCGGAAAGTGCAGTATGAAGAGCCATACACTCTGCAATTCTCGGGAAGATCAACGCTCCATGTCTTGCTGCGCAGACTTTGTCCTTTCAAGCGGAGAGATTCGGGACAGTTCGCAGGGTAGCATTACCTGAACCTGACAACACAGTTTCGGAGAGTGTAGTGACGGTAAACTCGTTAATCGAGGAAGACCAGTTTTTTTCTGGCACGAGGGTGGGGACCTGGGCCTTCTTGGTAAGTCGTGTTGAATTGTAATAAATTGTAGCTCAACTTCAGGACTTGGGGACAAGAAGGAAGCGCTGTATGTCTTTTGGTCCATCTTATATCCGTGTCAAGGTGTTGCGCTTATCTGACACGTGTTCCGCAAGGGCGCATCTGCGGCAAATAGCCGAAAGGTTGAACATGGCGGTCGCAGCAATGCACTTGATGAATAAACAGTCGAACGTTTTCTCCCTCCAAACGAAAGCGACCGCCGCAGTCGATTTCAAGGGACCAGCGCAGAACAAACCGCCACCAAAATGCGCTCGCTGCTCGCCACTGGGCTAATGATCGACAGCGGCGAACAACACTCCAGTCGTTTCTCGTACACAAAGTTGATCGCGCGACACGGTCCCACGTCATAGTTCTACACTCCGTGTAAGTAACGCGTGCTGCGAGATACAACGCTGACCACATGGAAGATATATAAACGGCGCACTACAAGCTGTCTCGTGGTGTGGAACTACGCCGGCAAAGTTGATATACGAAGTTTCCACAGCTACGCCAAGCTAAGTATGGCTTCCCAAGTGCCAAGCAGCTTCCTGATTGAGTGAACGAAACAGGGCAAACCAGACTTGACGTATGTACACACGCGCTAACGACAACGTTGGCTCGCCGCTGTTGACAGCGTTCGCGAGACACATTGTCTTCCGCCGCGCTCTGCAGCCGTTAATCTCCCGCAGGCACCGTAAACAGTTCGCTGGCAGAGCGAAAAAGAGGTATACAAGCAAAATCTATAGTTTAGATCCTTCCAAACCCACGACGTGTTTCACTCCGAGCGCTTGCTTCCATGTTTGTTCCAGTTCTGTCGCACGCTGCATGCGGCGCTGTGCTATCGCCACCGTTGGCTTCGGCACGGCTAACGCGAGCCGCGTGCAAGAACACTGATTAGCCTTGTTAGCGACCCATGGCGCCGTCCGCGGCGGACTGAGACGCACGAACACGTCGTTAGAGCGTATAGCGCGCGCTGAGCGCGGAAGCAATCGTAACACCAGAAGGACTCTGGTAACACGATGCACCGCTGTCGTTGCGGGGGCAGTCAAGAGTTTTCTGCTATCCGGTCTGGAGCAAAGGCCCTGCTTGATGTTTACCGCGACTTGGAGATGCGACACGCGCGAAATAGGGGAAGGGAGATGAACAGGGGGCTAACATGGACGTTTGAAGGGTTACCACTAATTTCGAGAGACGATGTGAACAAACGAATTCGGTATTATCATACAGAGTTTAGAGAAAGGAAAAAAAGAAGAAAAAGAAAACTATACGGTGGGGGGGATAAGCCAAAAGTTCCAAGCAAAAGAAGAAACGAACAAAAATCCAAACATTTCTTCATTTTGTTCTGCTTTGCGCGTTCTTTCTGCATACTGTATATAGTTCAATAGACAACTTAAGAAAAGCGTTTGCCACTTGACGCGTATACGTTAAACGCGAGCACCTTTGCGGGTCCCGTTAGGGCGCACGCCCTTTAAGAAGTTAAGTTTAAAGTAGGGGAGCGCAAGCGTAAAGATCTTAGACGCTAAAAGAGTGGGTATCATCTGCTGCCTTGTGCCAAACATATGTTCAAGTCAAAACAATCCATTACCAACGTTCCATCCTGTCCTTTCTATGCCTTGAAATTACCGAAATAAATAAATAGCTACTTCGGTCAGACGGACAAGCCACGCAAAATCACGGGGGTCACTGCAACACGGTCAAGGTGAACGCGATATCAGGCTTAACATCTTTAGCCCCGCCTTAAACCTCCTCCTAATGTTTTTTTTTTTTCTTTTTTTTAACTGTGCGCTCCGGCCAGCAATTAAACGTATATAAGGGCGGACGCATGAGCGAAGCGAAGCCCATGCCTGCCGGCCTCGAATGCATTTCGCCGCATATTACTAATTTCCCTCCACCACCGGGTTTTAATTGCCTCGGCCCGTTGTTCTTCCCATTCACGCTCCGTGCACGCGCACTAAACATACTCGCACACACGCACGCACGGCGTTCGTTCACTTCGCCCCCGAGCCAGTGCGAAAGTTCCCACTCCCAGTTCAAGAGAATCGTATACTGCAAGGGGCAGTGAGAAAGTTTGTGTATCGGAAACCGTGACAGCATACGGGCGCGCGGATATACGGGAATGGCGACTCAAGCACGCAAAGGTGACCACGCACGTGCGCTGGCCTTCTCGCGGGCATGGCTCGGAAACGCATTTAAGCCAAGGCGACGCATTATGCTCGCACCCGTCACGCAGGGGGTCACATGCCAGAGAGGACTCCCGGCTGTGAGCTATGTTTAGATTACACACACAACCAGCGCTTCGTGTATGTATCTACGCTATGGTCGCAGCGGTTACAAAGCCAATTAGCGAATTTCCGTTCGACAATCCGTTCCTCGCAACCCGTTTCGTTATATATCGCATCCAGAGAGGAACGCGGGCGCGCACTTTAAGCCCCGCGCTCTCAAAGATGTTTCATATAATGGCAGCAAATCGCACTTTATACTGTCTGGCAGCTGGTATAAAACCAAAGATTTTTTTTATAAATTCATTTATTTTAATTTTATTTTTTTCTGCAATGACACTGCAGCGAATGCTCGACTTCGGATGGCTTGCAACCGCCGAAGGAATTATTAGAAAAGAAGACCTTCGAGAAAACGAAAGAAGGAAAACAATGTAGCTATCGCGTGTGTTAAGTGGCATAAAGAAAATAAATTTCGCGGGAGACTAAAAGAGCATAAGACATATATGATATTCGGGAAAAGGGGTGCGGATTACGCAGGACTTGTTTACAAAATCCGCTATTAGCAGTCCGCGCGTTGAAGTACGCCTGAGGTCAAGAAAGTATTAACTGTGGGAATTTTGCTTTCTCATGATTTTATACACGCACTGGAGACAAATGATTACAAATGCGCGGCATTACCGATACACTTTGCGCTACTCAACGATAAGCACGGAACCTGTACCCGTTCTGTTCAAAGGCACCAACATCCTTGGAAAAAATGAGCAAAGTGAAGTCGGTCAGAGGACCCACGGGAGCAGTGCTATCTTTCGCGACACGAACGGCGCCAAGAATGAAGGTTCCGTCCATAACCTCCTATAAATATAGGAGGCTATGTCCCGTCCTAAAGGCTCTCACAACGAGGGTATTACATAGGGGGGTGACAAAAATTCCATGACATTAGAAACGCATAAAATGAATAGGCAACAAGAATAAAAACGTGGCGGAACAACAACACCCAATGAAACATAATGAAAAAAGGCAACATAATAAACAGAACAGAAAAAAAAATCAAACACATTGCGGTAAACGGAGCAGAACTAGAAAAAAAGCCACGCGTCGCATTCATTTTTTAGAAGTGAGTGAAAATATGATATATTTGTTTCAGTTGCGATTGTAGGAGGCAGCCGGTTCCACTCAATCATGGTTTTGGGTATGAACGATTTCGCGAAAGATGAAGCGCGGCATGTGATGCGTTTGATCTTGAATGGGTGTTCACGGCGTGGAAAGACGGCTGCGGGGGAATGAAAGAAATCGTCATGAAGCAACGCATGATGGTAAATACTGTGAAAAAGAGTTAAGCGAGCAAGTTTGCGACGATGGGAAAGGTTATCAATACCCTCACGAGCTTTTAACGCCGTGACGCTAGTGAAACGCAAGTAATATGAAAAAAAAAATGAAACGAGCAGCACGGTTCTGCAGGGATTCGATGTTATCTATGATGTATCTATAGGCTTTACCCGGGTCCAATATGGCTGAAGTGTACCCGATTTTAGGTCGGATTAAGGCAATATAAGCAAGTTTACGCACTTGCGCAGGAGCATGTCGAAGGTTACGTTTTAAGAGGGCAGGAGAGAATTCATCTTAATTCACACCGTGAATGCGGTAATTAGCCGTATACACACTTAAACACAAAGTGCAGTGTTGACAGCCTATATTATGGGCAGTTACAGCCAAATATAGAAGTATTCGGTAATCACTGATCTAAAAAAATTTTTAAGCGACATTTTAGTTTTTAAAGTGAAATCGTTTTTACAGTGCAAGTAGCAGTCTGCGCGACACAGAAGCGCCGCAAACTGAAAAAAAAAATGGAAACGAAGGTACACATTCTTCGAAAGCAACGTCTGCATCTGCAGACGTCTAGAGCCCGTCCTGTCCACGTCTCTCTGCGCGATAAGTATTTATTTCCGCAGACCTTGTTAACGCAAAATGCTCCAACTTGCAAAAAAATTAAAAAAAAAATAAAGGAAAGAAAAACGATGAACGAACGCACCACCACGAATGTTGCAACAAAGCCTAACGGCTGTCGATGTCTACATTTGCTGCGTCAAGAACGGCCGAACTTTACTACTTCATTATATAACTTTCCTTTTTTGGCAAAAATGCTAAGCAGCCCCGCACTTCTTCAGGGTCACGCTTATTAAAGTTCAGCGTTAGCTTCGGTTCTTCACAAACAACAGAGAAGGTGCCGCTTCGTCTAGTCTGACCTGCTTCTGTGCATTACACCTACGACCGTATTTTTTTTTTTTTTTTTTACACTACTAACCCATTCTCTTATCGTAAACGAGTTATACACCTCAAATCGCACCTACCAACGCCTTCACATATTATAATATAGCCGAGTTTCAGGGAGATGGCAAGGGCACCAAAAGATCGGCGCATTCCTTCAAGCAGTTCATCAGCAAAGCCAAACATGAGTTTATTGGATCATGCGCGAACTCGTGCAACTGCAACTCTGCTGAAAAACGACAGTAAAAGCAAAAACATTCACTCGTATACAACGCTTCCGTTCTCGAGCGGATAAAAAACTACAACCGCGATTTGGGCCTGTATTTTGTAAATGTTTCACTTCATTTTCCATCATCACCATGGTCAGTGGCCAAAGTGGCGCGTCCGGTCGAGCCACGTTAGAGCCAACAACGAAAAACGGAAAAGAATGCGAAATAGAAATGGGTCGTTATAAAAAAAATGGGTCATGGGACTCCGACGATTGAGGCTGAAGGGCCGCCGGCCCGTATGTATAGATCCTTTCGGCACGATTACGGTGCCATTCTTATCATCGACCAATCACGGCCAGCCGAATAAGATAACCACTGCCGATGCGCGAAATGGATAATAAGCTGAACTATAGAATTTTTATATTACGCTGCACCCCCCCCCCCCCCCCGCCAGGCTTCCACAAGTTTCTCACACGGAAACCAAATATCACATATGGGAAAGAAATCAATGATAGATAGACGTTGCAGCCCCACTGTCAATAAATCTTATGGGGAAACTCGCGTCAACTCTGCCGGCGCCCCCAAAAGCAGCGGGGACATCGCGCACGTGGAATAAAGATGAAGAAGCTAGAATACACCAATAGCAGCATGCCAAGTCTCGGACCCGAGTCCCACAGTTCTAAAACAAAGCTTCCTTTTCCTACAAAAAAAAAAGAAAGAAAAGATCGACAGACACACTGAAGACTGCTTACGTGTGGGAATGCGTAAGCGCTTTGGTGAAATGATTCTCTTTTTTTTTTTTTCGCGCCTTCCTTGTCCGCGCAAGCGCTCGCCTGCGTTCTAACTGCGCCTCGCTCGGCATAAGGCCGAACGAGAACACGTCTCAAGGCGCTCGCTTGCCCCCGAGAAGTTCATATAACTCGAAGGACCGTTCAGCTAGCGGCGTTCAACTGGACGTTAAGGCTCTCTGTTTTACACACTCATGGCTGCGACATGACGCGTGCAACGACGCACGTACGCACTAGGCACACCTTAGGTCAGAACCGTGGGGCCACCGTGGCGTCGGGAAAGGGTGCGCGTGCCGCATCTCGGAGGCGCGGGTTCGATTCCCAGCCAGACCGAAATGTAGCAAATGTTCTTTTCAAAGCAATTAATTTACTTTGTTTACTGAACTTCCCTGAGAAATGTGACGTCAATTTAACGTGACGTGACGTTTTTAACGTTCACGCCATCGGCCATTTTTGGTACCATCATCCGGTCCCGCCTCAGACTACGACGCAGGATTTTCGCGTAACTGGGACACATAATGCTCTCGCATTCATAAAATTCAACTACTCTGCGCCACTTTTGAATTATCTCGCATGTCAGGTCAATGGCGTCTCTTAACTTTGTGTTCCCCACTTCCAAAACTTCCCTATAAATTAGCACATCTTTCAAGGTGTATATACTGCATATATCGTTATAAGGTCAGCTGCTGCTCCGACGTTCTTTTATGCGGAGCATATAAGGCAGCAAGCGGTGCGCGCGCAATTCCGCCGGGCACAGCGGAGCAATAAATATCGCCGCGCTTTAATATCGGCGGCAAATACGCGTCGACACGCGCGACGAGCCTCCCTTCGTCGTCAAGTGCGTGCGTCTGTCGGCAAAGCAGGGCTGCATGCCGCCGGCCGGCGACTGGGTCCCGCGCGCTCGACACACAACGCGACCCCGAGGAGAATGGCGGCGGCGGCAACAAGACGCGCCGCGCTCGGAAACCTTCCCCGGTGTTTGCGCTCTGCTTCCCGAAATCTCATTAGCGCACAACGAGCGCCTCTCGAGCGTGCCTGCCCGCGACACGAGCTCGAACCCGGTGGCGGCATGCATGCTCGGCCCCGGGGCACGCTCGGAATCGAAGGAGTCGACTGCGTGCGTGCGTGTGCTATCCGTGGAATTCGGGCGTCCACCGCACAGGAACGCGGATTCCTGAGAGGTGGCAACGGCGTGTAGCATATGGCAACAGCGCCATCAGTCGAACACAGAAAGCAACGAAGCATGGCAGGCACCTTGTTTGCTTTATTTATTTGTTTATTCACTCATTCGTTATATTTTTTCGTTACAGATACTTCCGTCTGCGTTCTTTGTATAAAGAAAGCTAAAAATAATTTGATTGATTGATTGATTGATTGATTGATTGATTGATTGATTGATTGATTGATTGATTGATTGATTGATTGATTGATCGCGCAGTTCTTAGCTATACCTTTTCGAGTTCCTTTGTCACCACCCAAACTTCATGTACACACGGTTTAGTAGTGGTAAAATTCACTGGCTGCAAGCATTTCTTTCCTTTCGAGAATATCGGCAAGTATTTTGCTTCAGTCGCCCGCATATACACAAGCGCACCGCGTTTTTAGCCAGTCATCGAACACTGCAAAAATGTATTCTCAGCGATGCCATGCGCGCCGAAATATCGCCGGGAATGCGTTCCATGCGGCTGTAGAAATAGAGGTGCCCTCGGTGAAATTTGATCGTCCAAGAAGCGCCGTATACACGCTGCGGTGATAAACAAAAACACCACATTGTTGAGAAAGAAATGCGCGCTCATACGAGACACTCTGGAGCTACAATGCTGACACGTGGCCCAGTTGCGAAGAGCGAGAAGAAACCGACACATACGCGATGGCGTGCGATAAAAACAGTTACGCTATACGCGCTCGCACCGCCGGCCACGAATATTGCGGTCACTCCACCGTCTGTAAAACTGCGCATACATAAAAAAGAAATGAAAGAGAAAAAATAAATAAAAGAGAGCGAGAACAGTTTTGAGATACGTAAAAGAAAAAGGAAAGCACTCGATATATTTTTGATATGCCTAAGATTAAACGCAAACACTTTACGTTGCTAGCTAGACAGCGAGATTAAAATTTGCGGCCTCCCGCGAATCGAACGTCGAAAGCGAGAGAGAGAGAGAGAGAGAAACGCGAATGTCGCCTAGAAGAAAAGTGTAATTGAAAAAAAAATAAAGTAATAAAACAACGAGGTACGACGTTATAAGTGAAAGCGCATCGCGAAAGTTCAATCGACACTTTCGCTGTATACTCGAACGGATTAGGTGGCAACGGGAAGGAAGACTTATCGTAAACATATCGAGGGGCGCCTAGCTGCGCGAGTCGGCAGCGCTGTACAGCTCATTTCGTAGTCATCAGTTCTTCGCGCGCGGAGCGCCGTGTCTGCGTTTTTATAAGCATGGCACGTTGCATAAGCGAGCGCATACAGAAACTAAAAAAAAATAAAAAAAGGAAGAAAAACACAAGAACCAAGCTTTATGAAACAGGGTCGATCCCTTCCAATCCCGCTATATATATACACTTGACGGGGCAAGCCATCTCCCGGTTCGCATTACGAGTATACCGTCGACGCTCCTCCGCCGACTTTGGCCACAAGCAGAGGGGCCGAGCTACATAGTATAGCGGAAATATAAAGGGCCCAAGCAGAGCGCCTTCCGCTCGCGCCAGGCCAGAGCAAACGAGCTATAGCTGAATCCAATTCTACCATCCTTGCACGCTAGCGTCCCTTGTGAATGCACCGGTGGCGGACCACGCGCCCACTCCGCTCAGCGAAATTCCGTGCACTGATGGAATGAGCGCGGCTGCACGTCTAAATAATAAATTTATCAATTTATTCACTCATTTATTTATTCATTTTGTTTACACAATACTGCAGGCCTTGATAGCCCCAAGTAGGTGGGTCAATTGAACAATAATAGAAAAAGAAGAAGAAAAAAAATCACCGACGATTACGATACTCCCTAATGCGAAATTTGAGCGCAGCTCTATATACGTGTTTTCATTTCGCGATATATAATGGCTGGCGCGGACAATCTGTCTCATGCGGCACGTTGCAAACGGAGCAAAGTGTGGCGGGCGCGACTACCTCGCTACTCTGGAGATCGCGATAGAGCCAGCGCGTGCATGGGTGACGCGCGGGCGCCATCCACAGCAGGCGCCGCCGACAGACCTCCCAGACGACGCGCGCTACTCTGGCGCCATCTCGTAGCGATCGTCGCCGCACCACGCTTTTCTTCTCACGCTTTCGTCCATATTCTCCTCCGCTTTCCGCCTCATGGTTCCGCTGCACCTTCCTCCTCCGCTTTCCTCCTCGGGCATCTTCCCTATCGCTGCTTTTTTTCATCCCCCGCTGCAATCCCGTTCGCTCTCGTCTTTCGCTGTGCTCGTTTGGACGGTTACGAGTGACGACGCCGACGCGGGAACGGGCGCCTAAGAGCTGCGCTCTAAAATAAAACACATCTGAGCTATAAACATATATGCATGCAATCACAGATATACAATAAGCATAAACAATGGTCAATAAAACAGTATTAACACCATTACCACGCTCCAACATCGTAATTATACAGACAAGGAACCACGCAGCCGTATTAATAAGTTTACATCCCATGTTACGCGGACACTTCTTCGGAGAAGTCGGAAAGCCGTATTGGCGATATACCATTGTCAGTCACTGTTACACGAGTTATTACTGCAATATAAGTTGTATGGACACTTAGGACGCGTTCGCGCCATCGCCGCAGCCGCCGTGCTGTCCTGGGGCGACAGCGCATGCGCGAACCGCGTGCCGAATGTTGGGTCACGTGAGGCGCAGAGTTTCGGAGGCGCGACGCAGCGGAACGTTCGCTTTGGGACACGCGCACGCGCTCGCCGCTACTGTCGCTGCTCGTCACAGCGCCGCCGCAGAGTGAATAAACTCTGTTCGTGCGCGTCTTTGTGTTCGCCACAACACACGCGTTTAGTTAGCGAGCGTATAAATGCAAATTCTACACTACCCGTAAATCTTACGAGCCTTATTTCGCGTTTAGCTTCTTATACGACTTTTTTTCTAATACCTCGCTATCGCTGCTAGTGCTTCGCCCTTGGGACGAAACAGTTACTTTTTTTTCCGTGTGCGCGTCGCGCGGGCTCTTCCGTTGGCATTGCTGCACCGAATTGGGAAAGAGGCGCGCCGAGTTGGCTGCGTGCCGCGGGCCCGACGCATTCGGCAGCGCGCCGCACCGCCGAAGCGCGCCCGCGAGGCCCGCGCCGAGACTCGGTCGAGGTCCCGAGCTCCGTCCGCGCGGCGGCACAACTTGGCCAGCGGAGCGTGTAACGAGAAGGCGAAACCGCGCAGCCAAGCGTCGCCGCCGCCGGTCCGGTGCTCGGAACGTATAGCGCACAAGCGCGTCGCTCTCTCGGCGAGGTGCGTATATATAGTGTTTTGGCCGGTCGGAAGAAAAGATAACAAGCAAATTATAAGAGCGTGCGTAACAACCCAATAGACGCACAGAGAAGTGGAGTGCGGGCACTCGTATATGATATAGCATGCCCCTTGCGGAGGTGGAACGCAACAACGCCGCAGTTTGGATCTACATGTATAGAAGCGCGGTTACACGATTGCTTGACAACTGGCGCGTTCCGTGCGTCGCCGATCGAGTCGACACAGCCGACTATACTATACACGACCACTTCGCTACACTACGTTCAGCGTGCGGATGTCATCCACGCTTAGAAACCTCACAATATACAGTATACTGATGAACCCATTCACATCAGCGTATACGCGTTGAATGAATACCTGCCACGGGTTGACGTTTCATAACCATCTGCATTATATAGGCGTGATACATCAGCCACAGTTTCTTTTCTTCCCTGTAAAGATGAAGAAATGTTGAAACCATATAGCCACAATGTCCTTTTGTGCAGGTTTGTAGACGTTCATGATTGAAAAAAAAAAAAAGCAGTGCGAATCACGATGTGCACGTGCTTGTGTCTGTATATATATACTTTCGTTCTTTCTTTCGGTATTCTCATTTTTCTTTTCAAACCCTGCTTCGTGCTGCTCTTCAATCATGAAATCATACGCGACCAGAACACTAATGAGCTGTTTACCCCGAGACCTAGACCCCGAAGCAAGTATTTCATTTTAAACATAAAGACGTATTCACCCCCGCCACCATAGCATGGGCGACGCGCTACCATCTTAGCGCTAACTAATGAGTGAGAGCGCGTGTCACTCAGCACATTCTTCGCTGTACATGTTTCGGAAGACGATCAGAGAACAAACGAGTACAGTCGAGGCACCATCGCAAAACCTTCCACTTATAACAATCCCTGGAGGATGTTTTCCCAGTCCAACATCAAAATGCGCAGGAGCATCACTGCGCTTCACACCGTCGACGGTAAAACATTCCCGAGAGAGAGAGACAAGAAACCCTGCATGCTTCACTCAAGCTGTATATAAACCCTTCACTTATCGCCCCCTTGTCTTGTTAGCACCGCCGCACGCCCTATTTCTAACGAAAGGCGATTACATCACAAGAGAGATATGTGCCGGAGTATGTGTCGGAGCCCGACAGAAGCCGGAAGGAGTATACTACGTAGCCCTTTCAGGAAGTGGCTGCATATACCGCACCGAGACGACGCGCGGATAAACGCGGGTGCCACACCTCGAAATGTACTCAAGTATATACGTAGCATGATCTGATGAACGAAACTTCGCCTGGTGCAGGACCCAACTCGTGTATATCGCCCAAGAGGAAGAAGACAGCACAGCTGCGACCGAGCGCGTCAAAGAACGAGACACAAGCTTGTCTCTCTCGATCGGAAAAAAAAAAAAAAAGTTGTTTCTCTCTCTCTCTCTCGATCGGCCGCGAGAAGCGGCTGGAGCAACATCGTCCGACGACGCTCGATAAGAGGCCTGCGGAACCACAACGCGACCGACGCGATAAACTGGCGCAGCTGAGATTGCGGCGGGCTTAAAATATAACCGGGGGAGAGGGGGAAGCCACTGATGAGAGAAAAAAAAAAAAGATTCCCCTGCACAGCACTTGTGTCGAGGTATACGTGTACACGCGTGTACTCGGCAAAAAAAGAAAAAAATTATGGACAAGCACACGTAAGGCGCGACGAATTGTTGAGGCCCACTTCGGTAAAGCTCGAATGATACATGATAACAGATTCCACAAAACACTGCTTCAATTCATACACAACACAGGCCTCACAGCACACATATAATACACATATACACATCAAGAATTATGCCTTAACGGCAAGTCTTTATCGCAATAAAAAAAAAAATGTGGCGATGTCATTGGGATGCTCTACAGCGCTTCCCATCGATTAAACTCTCTCCCCCACACCTGCGACTGAGTCGCGATTGATCCCATGAGTTTTGCGCCCGCACGTGTATACATGGACGTCGAAGCACGTCTTGAGGGCATACACAGTCGGTAGCGCAAGATTTCGAATCGAAAACGGCCCACGTTCGAAGCCGCCGCCGAGACGCTTCCCTCAACCAAATCGTTCGTTCGTAATTCGTTTGTTACGACGCTCACCGGTCCACCGTGACGAGACGACAGTTTAGCGCTAAACACCAACGCCGACCTATATAACGTCGTGAGCGTATACCGCTAAGAGACCCTCGACGAAGTCGCCACACACGCATGCTGACTGCATACTTATACTGCCGTGCCGCTGCACATAAGCTCTTCCCGCACTCGGTGACAACCTAAGAATTAAGCAATATATCCAGCTATGTTGCTTCCAGCGACAATAACGTATACCCAGCAACAATAACACGCGCGCTTCACAGCACGCGTCACCCGTGACCGATGCATCCAATGTCCCGTCATCGAACGCGCGGGCACAATGCGAATTTGTAAACAGTGGCCGCAGTGCACTATAGCGGCAACATCAAGGAAGCGGAAGGATCAGCGCAAAGCACCTGCTTCGCGCGATACAACTCGCGTTATGCGGAAGGCGCGTTTGCCCCGATACGCGTGCTGGAAAACAAAAACACGTCCATCGTGCGCTCGGAAACAAAAGGCTGCATATGTCTCTCTCTCTCTCTCTCTCTCTCTCTCTCTCTCTCTCTCTCTCTCTCTTTTTTTTTTTTTTATTTTTTTTTTTTTTTTACCCCGCTCCCCTGACCGGCTGCTGTGCGCATGCGCTTATTACGGAAGCACGCACGGTCGTACAAGGCCATCAAAACGCTCGTATACGACACCGATGCAATATATATCCTTCCACCCCTTTATCCTTAATCGCACCGCAAAAAAAAAGAAAGAAACAGAAAAGAAAGCGCGTGTAATCGGTCTTCCTGCCACTTAGCCGGAAACCATGCAATGACCAAAGGCAGAAAACACTTTCCTCTCTTCTTCTTTTCTTATTTAATGGAGCATGCTTGCTCGCATTTCATTGTTCCGCTACAGTTCATTTATGTAAAGTTGTCTCTCTGTTTCCTTGTCTTTCCTCTTTCATTTCTTTACACGTTTCTCGAGCTTTCTTCGCAGTCATCTCATTGTTTGCTTTCCTCGCAACATTGTATATCCCCGGCCGCTGTGCGCCGAGAATAGATACTGTTGAAAGTGCAAGACGTGCTTCGATAATATCGCTATATGAAAAGAAGAAAAAAGAACGCGTCGATCGGCGCGATCGTAATACAGCGCGAGCCAGTGAGGTATGACGCGCTTTTTCTTGAACGCGAACAACAAAGCCGTAAGGATTATTGACCCTTTTCGCGGAGCAGTTTGTTTTAGAGAAACGAGATGGCGCTCGCGGTGGCGCGCCATACCTCTCCTCAGCGACCGCGCACGAATACGAAACCATTACCGCTTCTACCTTGCTTCTGTGCGATCAGCTGTCGGAAATGCAACTGAGTTTTTCGCTAACACACTGTGCTCCAATCATGCTAGATTGAATCATGTGGATTGAAGACGTGTGCAGTAGTTGGCTGCAAAAATAGTGACTGGCATGTTAAAGAATACAATGAATCTGTGTGGCCAAGTTCGCGGACCGCTGCTGCAACTGTCCGAACGTGTTACCGGCGTTTCGTGGTCTACCGGTTTCCTCGAGGATACAGAAATTTGCTCATCCGCCAGCCTTGTATCGCTAACCTTCAAAGAAATATTTAAGGGCTTCATCCCCAGAACGTCGGCAAGAGTGAGTACCACTCGTTAAACATTGACAAAGGGAGTAGCGCCGCTTCCTGCCGTAGTAAGTTTCGCGCACGTTATCTATAAACATCTGTTCCAAATGGCAGGAAAACTTACGCCCACTCTATCGCCGAAGTACCAAGAATAAGTGAATGGGCGCACACTTCAATATATGCGTACTGTATACGCACAATAGATGACGGACTACACCTATGGCACACGAATGGTCGAAGCTGAATGTTTCGTGACGGTCCACAAGTGTAAGCGAGTTACTAGCTGTAATATATATTTGCTACAAGGTATTACAATGTACAAAACAGCTACGTTTCAAGCCTTGTGCGCAGCAAGAACAAATCTATCGGAACTGAGCACACCCGCGAGCGATTAGGCAGAAAATAATCAGATAGTGGCCGCACCGAGGAACTTCACTGAGTCAGAAACTGACAAGCCACTGCTTCAAAATATTTGCCGAATAAAGAACAAAGAGCAAAACACACTAATCCTGACTGAATTCATAATCGGAAAGCTTGGATAATACATATTTAGCCCCGCTTTTAGAACAAGCACCATATACGCTGCTTGCGCCGTTTGGACATAGCTTAATCGGCTCCGAAAGCGCTTTTGCATGTTCTCTGAAGCTGTGATCAAACTTCGTGTCGTCCACCTAGTCGCCGTCTATGATATCTCTGAAAACAGAGGTTTTCTAAGCAGCGCCGGCGTCATACACTTCCGTTGTAAACAAGGAGGCAACGGAGGCAGTTGAGGCAAGCAATGGACGTGTCACCACGTGATCAAATATGGCAGCGCCCACGGAATCGCCGCGAAAAGGGTCAATACACAGCGACGCGGCGTGGGTCAGCGCGCGTATAACGCCGCTGCAAGAGCGAGCCATCGCACCCTTTGCACCGAGGTTGCCAACTCCCTGCTCACCCTGCATGCTGAGTTACGAGCACAGGGTCGCCCTTATTATACGAGTATCATAAGGGCAACCCTGCACTGTGGAGTACGTACTGTGGAATGATTTCGCTGTATATATATATATATATATATATATATATATATATATATATATACTGCGTCTATTTTCTCAAAATACACTTTTTTGAGACGATCGACCCACATCAGCAATTGCATGGCCATCATTCCCGTATTTATATACACTACAGGGCGATCTCTAACTACAGCTGCCTTACGCCAGCTGATTCCATTTTTTATGCCTGCGAATTTCCTAGTTTCATCACGCCCCCTAATTCTCTGCCATCCTCGACTTTAGTCAGCCACAAAAGTTACGGGAAATGGGTTCCACGACAAATTTGAATTTCTACTCTGTTACGATAACGGCGCTTCGGTAAATTAACCGTTCACCGTTGTATAGTTAACGAAAAGTACCACAGATTGAAACTTCGAATTGGATGCGATATATGTATGTGGCTGGGCTTCGGGGCAATACAGCTTTCTCGCAAATCCCGCGTGTACCGCAAACTTTTACGGCCCACTGTACACAGCACGTGACGTGTGGCGTTTCCCCTTTGTTCCACCCACCCCGCTCACCGTTTCACTCGAAACGCTACCCTCGCGAACCATTTGCAAGACCCTCGAAGCGCCCGCGTTCACACCGAGAAACGCCCACTCGAAAACAACGCGGCAGGCTAAGCAAAAGCACCCCCCCCCCCAAAAAAAAAAAAAGAATAAAAGACAGAAATACGTCCAATATAAGGAAAGCAGTGAAATCGCCAACAATTTTACAAGCGCTCGCTCAAGGTTGCTCTTCTTTCCCGCCAAGACCGTTCCATCACGACATGTGCTCGACAGAAAAGTATAGCGTTTCGCGGACGTGAAGAATCGTTGGTGTGTAAACGCATATATAAACTTACGCCCGCGTCGCCGCTGGTGCGACGGCGATTCACAAAATGCACGGTAATACACAAAATGTGCGCCGGCGGCGGAATAAGAATGCGAACTATGCCGCTGGGCCCATGACGTCAGAGGGCGTATATACAAGTGCGTCGCCCTCTCCAGCGCAATATTCACGGCATGCCGAACCCGGCCGGGGTCGCGTGTACTATTATAGCCCTTCACGTTCACATCCCATATCGGCTTGCGCGGGGAAAACCGGCATGTAGCACCTATAGCTGCTATATAGTGTATAGCACGCGGGAACTCAAAAAGAAAAGAAAGAAAAAGAGCAGAAAGGGAGGCAATATGGCGTCCGAGAATTTCTTCAGCATCACGTTCGACAAGCATGCGGGGCAATTCATCGCGGAACGAGACATTGGCGATGCTACTTTTTGCCGAAGTTCTCAAACATACACAAACTATGGCAAGTACGGATGGTGGAACGACAGCAAGCTTGTACCTACATACATACATACGTACACACATACATACATACATACACACATACATACATACGTACATACGTACACACGTACATACATACACACACACATACATACACACATACATACACACATACACACACACATACATACATAAAGTCCAGGAATGCAAGATCCACAAATAGAATAGCGGTGTCCAATTTGCCCTGAAGACACATTCTCCGCCGTAGCCCAGCTGCAACGACCTCATTTCTTCTCTTCGTCTCCTTAACCCGGTGATATGATGAGATTCGCTGTTTGAGTAGCGTCCCGCCGGTATTAAGACGGGCTTCAGAACAGCGTGGCACATAATGAAAGCGAGCTATGAGGACAACGAGAGAGGCAGAGTGATTGAAAAGCAGCTCAAAGCCCGCGGGAGTAAAAAGTATGCGCTAAATAATAAATTATTTAAAAAATAAAGTGCGGAATTTCATCGGCAAATGCAAGTACTGATAACAGAGGAGGTTAGGGGACGGGTTACCGAAAACTATAAAACTATGCCCTTTCGTTCTTTTTTTTCTTTTTTTTTTTTTACCCTCGCGCTTCTTGCTTTTCGACGCTTCTCAATTATGAACCTCCAGGAACTAGCTCAAGATTGCTATCCTTATTAGACAAAAGACACACAAGGCTGGCCTCGAGAAGCTTCGGCATCGTTCATCTTCGACAACCGCTTCGCATTTCCACCGAAAGTTGGAAGGCACGAAAAGGACGCGCGCGCGGTTCAATTATAATGTAGACGTCTCCTCGACCATGCCCACTCAGCATATAGGGCTTCGTGATTCGCAAGGCAGCACTCAGCGTTGTTTCGCGAACGCTAGCAGTATCGCAACGTGGCGTCTATACAATGCGAATACACTCGGCACACTGAAATGGCCTTTTCGTTGGCGATGGATGCGCTGGAACAAACAATTAGAAGAGGGGAGGGGGGATTGCAGAAGGGAAAGAAATAAGGCCAGCTAGGCAGAAACGAAAGTGACACGTGACCCGAAAGACGTGTGCACGAGTATTTTTGGGTTCGGCTCCCACCGCAGGCAAATTGAGCTTTTTACCACTTTTATTTCCCTTTTAATTTATTGAGAATTAGTAATAGGTGAGTGAGAGACGGGGGAGAGGGGGGGGCGTATTACAAATTTAACGTTACTACATACACTGTTAAATATTTTTCGAAAAAAAAATTAAAAAAGAATAGAGAAAAAGCACGACAATTTTAGTAATATATATTTTGCGTTCTCTTGTGTTTTCTGTTAGCTTGTTTTCCTCTCTGTGTTTCCACAAAAATAATCTGTTTCTTTTATTGAAATAAATTTACTCTAGTAAAAAATTGAAACTTGTGGATTTTTCGTTCTTTCGAATTTATTTTTTACGGTGTATTTATTTCTACAGGCTTCCCTGTTGGTATCGTGTTGTTATTTTAGTGGCAGAAGCATCGAGTGACAGTCTTGTTTCTCGCGCAGCACTTCCGGTTCAGCTCCTGAGACGACCGGGGACGAAATTCAAAATAAATCGGAAGAGAAACTTTAGAAAATAGTACAGTACAAAATTCATGGGTTTCATTATGGATATGACATCATAGCATAAGTTCAGTTACAAGTTGAGTTACTGAAGTGTCTGGAATAATTAGAATTAATTAGACATCACTGATTACCGCGCAACAAAGCGCGAAACACCAACGACGAGGTGTGAATTACACTAAGAGACACCTAAGTCAAAGATAAGGGCCGCCTACCGTTCTTTAAAAATGTGGTTGCTACAACGACGAATTCGCATACCCACGAAGTAAAGATTACATCGACCATAAATAGCAGGACGACAGAGTCACTCAATCACTCCGACGTCGAATTGGTTAGCAAGAACTGACACATTCACGCACCTGGTGAGTCCTACGCTGAATTCGCGATCGAAAACGAGACGCACAGACACGCGCGCAATTCCGGGAGAATAACGGAAACGAAGCAAGTAGGATTAACCGAAATGAAATACTATTGAGCGCTCAGAGCGATAGCGAAGCACCGCGAAAGAAAAAAAAATATGAGCAAGAGAAATAGAAAAAAAATGAAAATATCAAACAAGGCGATGAAGAATCCGAGCAAATTGAAGCCAAGTGCTGCCGCCTGAATACTGCTGCCGAGGATTTATTTTGTCGCGAGCTTCATTCGACACTTTTAGGAATACATAGACAGAAAAAGAAAAGAAGAAAGAAGGAACAATGGATCGGTGCTAGCGCGAAATTTGAATACAAATTAAAAACGCAAAGCCAGTAGCAGCGTTGCAGAGAGAGAGAGAGAGAGAGAGAGAGAGCACTAACATCGCCAGTCCGCCATAGGGCACACGTGTTAGGAAAGGCAGCAGCCACAACCTCGGGCGCTGATCGTCCGTCAATCCGTTGAAAGTGTCGAGACTGCGCGTCGCGCGCGACGGGGCGAGAGCCCCATTCTTCACTTGCGGCCACGCTAAGCCCGCGCATTGCCCCCGTATACATGAAGGGCACGTCGTCGCGGCTTCAGTGTTCGCTGACGACGAAGAAGCGAAAAAGAAAAGCTATGTGCGGAGAGGAGGAGGGTGCGATAATGTGTATCACCCGCATGACACCATCATCTGGACAGCGACCCTCTGCGAACTGTGAAATATGTGTAAGTCTCTGTGAGGAGAAGCGAAGCCACTGTATACACGCCCGACCGCGTACAGCTGATTCCGGGACGTCCGGTCGGCCGCCCGCTGCATCCGCGCTGCTCGAAAGATTTGGAGTGGAGAAGGGGGCATATGCGTCTCCCTTCTCTCAGGAGGCGTGGGCTCGGATCCCACCGCTGCCACCGTGTCGCGTAACCGAGGGAAGAGACGGACCGCGTGGCAACAGGATCGATAGATATTTATTGACGTCCGAGAACCAGGCTAGTCCTCGCAAGGAAGGCTGTGCGACCTATGCAGGTCGATCCAGAGCACAAGCTCTTGTGCCCTGCTATCCCCAACTGATTACAGTGGCCGGCGTGGTGGTGGTGGTAGTGGTGATAGTGGTCCACTGCACTGCTCGCGTATGGCCGCATATATACGACAGGGGAGAAATTTGGTGACTTTATTCGGTCATCACGCGGTCTATACAGAACTTGTACGGACCAGAAAGCTAGGTCATCGGTGAGCGTCGTCACTGGTGGAGGTATAGCTTGACTGAGCTCTCCCAAGCTTCCGTGACGTCTCGTGGTTTACTTCGGACAACCAACAACTGTACGCTTCGCTGAGCAGCTTAAAAAAAATTATGTCGCTTCATGCGGCTGCCATGATAGAAGCCTCCAAGCCGTATATCAGATCGAGGAAGCATCAGACAGGTTCGTCGTCGTCGTCCACCGACAAGCCTCACTATGGTGCGTCTGCAGGTTGCGGTGCAAAAGATTAAAAACGACCGCGCACAGCCTTTTCATACTCTTTAGAGCCTCCTATAGAACCAGAAATTCCACGGACGCGACACGACGCGGCCGGAGTAAACAGCTGCGCCTAGCTTGTCAATAAATTACGACAATTAAGACGGATGCACTACAGATACGACAAACGAGACTCCAGCGGAGACATCAATCTATCCGAGTTACGCAGCGCAAGGAGACGACCTAGCAAGCGCATGCACGGTGACACAAGCCCGAAGTCAATGCGGATCTGGATCCACTTAATTAATGCGGAAGTTGAGTACGGCACTCAATCGCATGCACCATATCAATTTGCCAAGTAGGTGCACGTTGAAGAAACCAAGATGGCCCCAATTAATCCGGAGTCCCCCACTATGGCGTGCCTCATAATCGGATGGTGGTTTTGGCACGTAAAACCCCATAATTCAATTTTAATCCTTAATTTGCCAAATAGTAACGAGGTAACGTTCGATCGCATTATATTCTTCTTTCTGGGGTTTTACGTGCCAAAGCCAGTTCTGATTATGAGGCACGCCGTAGTGGAGGGCTCCGGATTAATTTTGACCACCTGGGGTTCCTTAACGTGCACTACAGCGCAAGCACACGGGCGTTTTTGCATTTTGCCTCCATCGAAATGCGGCGGCCGCGGCCGGGATTTGTTCCCGCGATCTCGTGCTCAGCAGCACATCGCCTTAGCTGACTGAGCCACCCCGGCGGGTAATTTATAGTATGAAACAATAAAACCGACAATGTACACGGGCACTTCGTGAAATGAATTGGCATAAACTGCTACGATCTTAATCAATTAGGAGAACTTTCACCTCCAACCAATAGGAACCAACAGCGTTCCTGTATTTCAACTTTAGATAGCCTACGAAGCTTCATGTACTATCGTCAACAAGCCTTGACAATCAGAACAAGTGGCAACAGCAAATTACCTCGAGGTAATTTTCTGCCATCAGTTCTGATCGTCAAAGTGCCAAAAATCACAAACTAGGCACGTTATTCTTTCTAAACACGACGGTAAGACAATTAGGTACAAAAGCAATCTCCCCTATAGTTACCCAGCTGTATTGAAGAGCGAGCACAATAAGAAGAAATAAAAAGAGATCGTATTCGTAAATCGAAACACGCTCCACAGTCAGTGCAAAAAAAGTTGCATCATCGAAAGAACATCAAGTGTGCTGACACATTAAGAACAGCCCTCTTTGCAGAGCCACAAAATGGCGCGAAGATGACAGAGTTAGGCCTCGTTCGCAAAGTGCCCACTTGAGCAGTTCGCAGTGGCCAGGCAAATAAAACAAAAAAAAAAGATGTTCCATGTACGCCCACTCCACATGGCAATACGCATGACAAAGCACACATACAGCGCGATGTAAATCAGCACGACTATATGTGCCGAGACAGGCAACATGTGCGCAACTGCGTCAACAAGCAGGCCGTCGTGCGGAGCGCCGTTCGCGATTCAAGAACAGTCGTGGCCATTCCATAAACCGTTAGGGGGGAAAATGAATATTTAAATAAAGCGAGACAGAGACGAAAACTGCTTCTTGAATGTTCCACAGCATCTGGCGAAAGTTCCCGAGTACACATAAACGCCTAGGACGCTTCTTACTTATTTTTCCCCCTTCAGGGATTTGACGACGACGTGAATTCTGTGAACTTTAGTGTGTGTCATGACTCGTCTCCCTTCCTGACAAACAGGTGGAGATGGGCTGTCTCTTTAGCTGTCGTAACCATTCACGCCCTAGTTCAGCCGCGCGGTTTCTACGGCGAGTTGGAGACGAATCTCTCAGCGTATATATCACCGGCCTAATTTCGGCGTATACATGGGCGTCCCCCTGCGTTGGCTCATTTCATGCCGAAGGATAGCCACGCTGTTATATGTCGTGGCCCGCATGCGTATACCGTGAGGTAGGCACCGTAAACGGACGCTAAAGGGGAGTAAAGTTGAGCTGTATATTCGTAAACTATGAGCTCGTAAGATAGCAAAACGAATACTCTCATTGCGAGAGGAGGTTTTTCTTTTGTAATACGAAAAAAAATTGCTGACTCTCCCGTAATCGAGAGTAGATGCACGCATGAAATGGCTACCATATGGCGTCCTTTGCTGCTTGTGGTGCAGGCAGCAAAACTCGGGCGGCAACGGCGTACTTTGCACGGCCGCGCGCGGTCGCGCGCGCCTTATCTTGAAACCGATCTGCAGGCGGCTCATACCTTTGTGCGTGCGGTGTTCTTGGCGCTCAGCTTTCGTTGAAGCGATATACCGCATGAAGGACACTTCGCTTGCTGCTGAGGCCGCGCTTCCTGCCGCCAGCGTTTTGACAGCGAGTGTACACGGTCATCGAGTGTGGTGTGTTCATGTTTGCCTGCGCGCGCTGACACCATGCGCGCTGACACCATGTTTGCCTGCGCGCGGGACAGATGTGTGCAGATAACGTGCGCGAAACTTACTATGACAGGAAGCGGCACTAACCCCTTTGTCATTGTTTAATGAGTGGTACTCACTCTTGCCGACGTTCTGGTGATGAAGCCCTTTCTTCGAAGGTTAGCGATACAAGGCTGGTGGATGAGCAAATTTCTGTATCCTCGAGGAAAGCCGTACATCACGAAGTGCCGGAAACACGTTCGGACAGTTGCAGCAGCGGTCCGCGAACTCGGCCACACAGATTCATTCTATTACCTAACATGCCAGTCACTATGTTTGCAGCCAACTATTGCACACGTCTTCAATCCACATGATTCAATCTAGCATGATTGGGATACAGTGTGTTAGCGAAAATTCAGTTGCATTTCCGACAGCTGATCGCGCAGAAGCAAGGCAGAAGCGGTAATGGTTTCGCATTCGTGCGCGGTCGCTGAGGAGAGGTATGGCGCGCCACCGCGAGCGCCATCTCGTTTCTCTAAAACAAACTGCTCCGCGAAAAGGGTCAAGGAGAAAGAAAGGTAAAGGAAAGACAGGGAGGTTAACCAGACACTATCTCCGGTTGGCTACCCTGTACCGGGGGAGGGGTAAAGGGATTCGACAGGAGAGAGAGAGAAAAAATAAGTACAGAAAAGGGGAAAAAAGGAAAGAAAAAAATCACACTCACACACACACACACACACACACACACACACACACACACACACACACACACACACACACACACACACACACACACACACACACACACACACACACACACACACACACACACAAAACAGAACTGTTTCTGTGGGCATTGTCACGCAGTCTGCGAAGGCGTTCTAGTGTTGAAAAGTGTCAACGTCCCATCCTACGTCACACAGTGTAGAGTCACAATTTGTCACTGAGTTCGGTGTCTTTTAAATAACGCAGCAGTGCCTTCAAGGTGGCTCACGCTGTTGTTCGTGTAGGCCAGTTTACAAGGATGTTGATTTGCGTTATTAAGCGTTTGTCCAGTTGACCTATCGTGGCTGAGGGAGCTGCTCTCTGCGGGTTAAAACGAGGGCACTGACAAAGAAGGTGTGCGATTGTTTCGTTGCACCGGAAGAGTGTTCGAATCACAGTCGGTCAGATAGGCCGGTGGCTCGCAAGAAGCGCAGAAGCGCCTGCACGGCCTTCTTCTGTGATGTTGGGTCCAGTCTGTGGTGGAGAATTTTTTCTTCCGACAGAGGCCGGTCGTCCAATTGGTTGAACGCGTTGGTAAGAGAATGTCTTTGCGCACTGTACTGCGGGCAGTCGCACAATATATGTACAATTGATTCTTCATTGCCGCAGTGGTCACAGGCTGCGCTGTCGGCCATTCCTATGCGGAACGCATAGGCGTTGGTAAACGCAACGCCCAATCATAATCTGCACAAAAGCGTTGCGTCTCCTCGGCGAAGCCTTGATGGTACTCGAAGGCTTAGGGTTGGGTCCAGAGAGCATAAGCGAGCATGCATGAAGTGCGATTCAAAAGGGTCAATAGGGCCGATAAAACTAGCATCCTTACTTCGTAAAGCTGTCTACTAATTTGCTATCGCAATTGATGCTTCGCCTTTCGGGCGAAACCGCGGCTCTGTTTAACTGCACTGCACGATAACATTCATTAAGGAGCATTCGCCAACTACAAGTGCTGCTCGAAAATGGCTTTATATTGTGTAATAATGTGTAATTTTTTTTATTTTGACAGCCCTCATTCCTTTATAATTTTTCCTCCAAATTAATAATTCTAAAGTTTTGCATGAATCAACGTAAGCGATTTAGTGGCAGCTCTTTAGTGCTTTTTCACCGGTAACCTCGTGGGACACACATTTTTGTTGGGATTACACGTGTCGCTTAGCACTTACGCCCAACCAAGCCTTCAGACATGCGTCAAAGCTCACCACGCAGTTTACCTAAAATTTCAAACAACAAACAGTTTAATGTCAAAGTTATCATCATCAGCTCTGTCCAAGCAAACAAGCCAGCTGGTCCAGGCTGCTCGGAACACCCAACCCATTGAGCGCAATCGCGGTCGATCTCTCGCATACGCTCACAATATCAGACTGCGGTCCCCGTTCGAACAGGTCAATTCAATCTCAAATGACATCACCGTGCGCCACCGTGGTAGACAGACTGTCCCATCAATTAGCGATGTCGCAGCGATGTCACGTCGCGAGGTAGCAACAATCAATTATTATCCACTCGTGTCCTCTCCTCCAATCTGATCGACGTTCGTGTGTACGACTGGCTCATATATGCCCAACAATCCACAGAACGAGAAAAGTGCCGCGTGCGCCTTTTACGCTATCATCGCGCCAAGATTTGTTTACGGGCGCATACTACGACATCTATCTACAGCGTTAAGCGTTATATGTGGCCTACCGGTAACGAGCAGATTGAGTACGACTATAGTGGACAAAGAAAGCTTCACTTAAAAGAGAGATCTGGAGAACAAAGTTTCCAAATCTGTAACTTTGTACCAAAACAGATGTTGCTGCTCTGTAAGCCTACTGTTTACGATATTGGGAGCGCCGACGACGTTAGCCGATGCTTCCAACGTCAGCGGCATTTTCGAGATGAAACCGGCGAGGAAACGCTCTCTCCTGATGGAAACCGGGGCGTTAAAATTGGCGGCGGGGCGGCTGAAGTTTGTGTGAATCAGCCCTTCGAAAGCCTGCTCGTACAGCAATGGTTGTCGTTATGCTACTGCCTCAGGGTAGCTGTGGTATTATAATAGCATTTCCCAGTCTCCAGCAGGTCGACGTCAGCAGTCGCGAATGCGCATGCAATGCGAAAACTCAGCTCTAACTGAACAACGCAAATGATAAAAATGCAGATGCTCACAATTGAACAGAAATAATGATCGAACGAGAAACAAGGAAAGCGAACTGCTTTCGATTTTCAAACGCCGATGTGGCTTACTCAAGCCACCACACTGAAATATCAAGGGTATACATCTGGCGGACTTCATTGAGTCGGCTTCGACGGAATTCGCCGGCGAGACTCTGGGCTGATGGCCTCTGAAAACCCAGCCACTTAATTAAATAAAGTTTTCTATCTATCTATCTATCTATCTATCTATCTATCTATCTATCTATCTATCTATCTATCTATCTATCTATCTATCTATCTATCTATCTATCTATCTATCTATCTATCTATCTATCTAATCTCTTACAAGAGCAAGATCCGGCGCGCGATGTGACTGCAATTTAAAGAACGGGAAAAGCGAGTCACAATGCGGCTCACAGCTACTGTAGCGATTCCTAAAGCAAGCGCATGCCTTTCTGCACAGCTGCGGATTTCTTGCAAACTACAGCAGCGCCGCCCAAGGGCCAACTGCGCGCACAGCGAAGGCAAGGCATGCGCGCCACTCGGAACATCGAGCGGCCATAGCGGACTGCGCAGCTGCGGACTGACACTTCGCGAATCGAGAATGCAAACAGTTGGTAGCCGAAGTAAATAGGACGGGTACAGGAAGAAAGAGAACCCAGTCGCGAGGGGTCACAGCGCCGATATCTGTGCAAAAATGCTACGGCAGCCGGTGACTTGGACGAGCGACGCGCAAAAAACCTCGGCTCCGCAGCTGCATGCATGATCCGTGCCCTATTATATAGAGCTCGGAGCGCTATACACAGAGGAGCTCGAACGAAACTTCAGAGTTCCGATATAATCCAAACCCTGGAAAGCTATTACGCGCTCGAAACTGGAGTGTCTTCAGCGACGACTATCAGGTGGAAGACTAAATTGGAAAACGGGGTCACGCATTCGGGCTCAATAAATGGAACGAATTGCCCCCCTTTTTTTTTCTCTCTCTCTCTCTAATATGGCGCCCAAAGTGCGATCGAGGCCGAACAAGTCATGATGACGTCAAGGATTTCGCAGTATGTTCGAGCATCGCCAGATCTTTCTCTGCAGGATAATTCGCCCAAATATATCGGGTTCTGTTTTCGTTCTGCTTTCAAGAGCAAGGTATCAATTTTTTTCTTCTTTAATTTGACGAAAATTAAATAACCTCGGCCACCGACTTACCGAAATATATGACGTCAGGAGGACAAATAGAGGGAGTTTTACGTCGGCGTCGCAACCAGTCTATCGTTTCTTCCGTTCCAGTTCCGAGATACCGAAGCTTTGTTTACGGCAAGTCCGGCCTATAGCTGCAATTCTAGACGCGCATTCTGCGCATCTATATCTTTGTATTTCAACACCAGTATACAGTATATACCTCCAACATCCACTAACTTCAACTGGCCAGTATCCTCGTATAAATAACCGGTAAAGCTAGCATATGTCCAACAATACGCAACGCACATAAACCGCGCCTGGAGGCCAGCGATCAGAACAAGCCCCGAGATGGCTCTTTAATTATGCTCGAAAATGGCAAAACTTAAGAGCTGACACAACCCGGAAAACCGCGTGCATCGGAGCACAGCAGCGTGTGGATCAAAATAATAAAAGGAATGGAGGCAGCGGCGCTGCCGAGCGCAGCTGGTTGATGGAACTTAACATAAGGAAATGCAAGCATATGCGCATATCTCGAACATCATCTGTTTCGTCTATTTACCACATCGCTAGTACTTCTTTGGAGACCGTGTCCTCATACAAATACCTTGGCATTCACATTACATCAACCTTTCTTGGGCAGACCACATTTCGTATGTAAAGCAATGCTAATCGAATTTTGGTGTAGCGTAACTTCGCGCTGCAAACGAGCGCAGCTCCGTCTGGGATCCAAGCATGAAAACCTATTCGGTCACTAGAAATGGTTCAAAATAACTCCACGCGTTTTATTCTTCTAACTACAACAGAACAGCAAGCATATCAGCCATGAAATTAAGTCTTGACCTATCAACCCTTGCATCCCGCCGTAAGTTGTTCGCTTGAGGCTCCACCATGAGCTTATATCACCCTCATGTTTCATAGATCACGCACAAAACATTCCTTTTTCAGAAACGCACCTACCACACCGAAGAGTGGCTTCGGATGTAATGAGGCAAAAACGCTTAGCTTCTCCTATAGCCAACACTCTCAGCCGTGGTTCGCCGTCAGAGTCATGATATTCAGCAACATTCTATTTAATTAACAACGCAGCACTAATTTATGTTGTCTCGTCGTTATTTTCCTTTATTATATACAGGGTGTTTCAGCAAACACTTTCAAAATTTATTTAAGGTTGCCTGTGGCAGATAGCCTAATTGTAGTTAATGAGCTGGTCTACTCGAAGAGGCGGACATTACTTGCACAAAAAATTGAAATGCATAATCAACTAAATAACAGAAATCCACTAATCAATTTTTAACTAATTACCTGATCGCCCATATTGCAATTTACAAATTGTAGCCGTGGAATTCGCAAGGCGGATCCACTTAGAATTAATTCTCAGGATGACACCAGTTTCAAGATATTAATTCCCGAACTTTGCGAAGAAATACATTGGCGTTCCAGTTAATTTTGTGCTTCAATGCAGAAAGCGACGTTTAGTTAAGAACCTAACTGGAACGCCAATGCACTTCTCCGCAAAGTTCGGGAATTGATATCTCGAAAATGGTGTCATCACGATCGAGAATTCGTTCCAAGTGGATCCGCCTTGCGAACTCCACGGCTACAATTTGTAAATTGCAATACGAGCCATCAGGTAATTAGTTAAACACTTAATTAGTGGATTTCTGTTAATTATTCAATTATGCATTTCAATTTCTTGTGCAAGTATTATCCGCCTCTTCGAGTAGACCAGCGCATGAACTGGAATTGTGCTATCTGCCACAAGAAACCTTTAAGAACTTTGGAAAGTGTTCGCTGAAACACCCTGTGTATATATATATATATATATATATATATATATATATATATATATATATATATATATATATATATACCAGAAAAAAGCGATTCTGGGTCCGGGTAAATATTCACAGTGAAGTAGACGCGCGTATGAAGCGGTTTATTGACGTTTCGGCCGGGGTCCGGCCTTCATCATATATATATATATATATATATACAGGGTGTTTCAGCGAACACTTTCAAAAAATCCTAAAGGTAGGTTTTTTGAGAAAAATACGAATTATCTTAAGGAGGAAGCTTTCAGGTTCGGCGGACGTCAGAAATTATGACAAACATGCGAATCACATAGGTAATTAACTAAAATTGCCTAACGAACTTTTTCATTAGCGACGTTTGGCGGTTATTGCCAATGGCGAGTTTGTAGCTACGGAGACGACGATGCCGTACAAGTTTTTAAAGCAAAGAAAAAGTCACTCTGTAAAGCCCTACAGCCCGCGAAAATCAAGTATTTTTTTCCCTCGTGAAACCGAAACGCGGCGAACATGGTGCGCCGGAAATCTGGTGCAAACGCAACGTCCGCTGATGACGTGTTGCGGGGACAGCGGCGCCCAATTCGAAATGTCTGTGATGATTCCCCAGGCTAGGGAGCCTCAACGCTCAGCTTAGACCACGGCTGGCGTTATCTTTTCTTTCGTTGGTAAGCGCAAGAAAGATTCTAGCCATCGCCCACTACATGGTCACCCGCTTTGGGAGCCCTGGTAGGCGTTGCCGGCAGGTTTGCGATTTCTTTCTTTCTTTTTTTTTTTTTTTTTTTTTTTGTCTCGACCACTTCTGACGTCGCTACATGACGAGCTAGATGTGAGGCGTCACCTTCCGTTCATTCACTCGTTGGGTTCATCTGCTGTTTTTTTTTTTTACATAATCGCTGCGTGTTAGGAAGCGTATGAGGCAAAGGAAAGGTTCGTTTGCGGAGCAAGGAGGATGTTTGCAGCAGTGGCTGCATGCTGTTAGTTCTTGTGGCTTGTAGCGCCAGTTTTACAAACGCGTTGACGTTTCCCTTTAATGTGCGTGTTTTCGGAGTTCGCGTGTGACATAGCCATTGCATTACCACTGGACTACCATTGCATTACCAGTTCGTTTCAGGATCCAGGTTTCAACGCCGCAGCGTTAATATTGTGCAAATGGCCGCGCCAGCGCAACTCCAGTACTCCGTTGCCGAGAAAGTGGACATTGTGCTGGCTTATGTGAGCGCGCAAAAGGACGCGGAGCTGGCATCGATGCTGTATGCTGCCCAACATCCTGGCTGTCGTGTGCCAGCTCGCCCCACATTCGTATCGATATTTAATCGGTTTAGGACCACTGGATCAGTCCATGCACAGAAAAGGAAGCGACCAGCCAGTGCAACCGATGATTTTGACAGCGATGTACTGGCATACGTCGCTGTCAGGCCGGAAGCAAGCGCCAGGGAAATTGCCAGTGCATATGGAGCAAGCCCAGCTTCAGTTTGGAGGTCACTTTCAAGACACAGCTACCACCCATATCATGTGTGTCTTCACCAAGAGCTGAGACCAAGCGACTTTCAAGAACGGCTCGATTTTTGCAACTGGTGCCTTATTCAATGCGACGAAGATCCTGAATTTCTAAACAGAGTGATTTGGACTGACGAGGCCCAATTTTGTAGGGATTCGAATGTCAATTTGCACAACGCACATTATTGGTGCGATCAGAATCCCCACTGGCTTCGTGAGCATAAGCACCAGGTAAGGTGGTCAGTGAACGTATGGTGTGGCATTTATAACGGCCGTATTGTTGGTCCTTACTTCATCGACGGAAACCTTACTGGAAAGAAGTACGTAGAGTGCGTTTTGAAGGGCGTCGTCTCCGAGTTTGCCTCAGAGTTACCACTGGCTGCGCTGAAAAAAATGTGGTTCCAGCACGACGGAGCCCCACCGCATTTTTCTTCACAGGCTCGTAAATTCATTGACGAGTCCTTTCCGAACCAATGGATTGGGCGTGGTGGAAGCACACCCTGGCCGCCTAGGTCACCCGATTTGTCACCCTTGGACTTTTTTCTCTGGGGATATGTTAAAAATGAGGTTTTCAAGACGGAACCAGCCAACATCGAGGATATGAAGCAACGTGTGAGAATCTCCCTCGACAACATTTCCAGACAGATGCTTTTATCTACTATGAACTCCATGAAAGAGCGCCTTCATCTGTGCATCGCAATGGACGGAAAACAATTTGAGCACATCATTTAAATATTTTGTGTTGTCCAAAATGATATTACTCTCGTGGAGAGTCCGAATAGGTCTACAACCAAATGAAAGATAGTAATAAACTATGTTTGTCCATTAATGTTTGTTACATTACTCAAAACTGCTAAACATAGTATGAAGTCAAGATTTCCTAATCCTCGGCCAGCACTTACAACAATTGTGAAGCCCATACCATGTAAAATTAACTCCCGTCACGATATCGGCACCACTAAAGAAATTCTGCACTGTCACAAAAGCATGGTTTTATTCTTTCAACGAAGCTAGCGTAATGTGTATGGAAATTAAAGGACTGCTTCCGGAGGCAACTGCACTGGCAGAGCGTCAGGCCAGCGCCCAACAGCATCTTAAGATCGACAACTGCGTCGTGGGCGATGGCTAGAATCTTGCTTGCGCCTACCAACGAAAGAAAAGATAACGCCAGCCGTGGTCTAAGCTGAGCGTTGGGGCTCCCTAGCCTGGGGAATCATCACAGACATTTCGAATTGGGCGCCGCTGTCCCCGCAACACGTCATCAGCGGACGTTGCGTTTGCACCAGATTTCCGGCGCACCATGTTCGCCGCGTTTCGGTTTCACGAGGGAAAAAATACTTGATTTTCGCGGGCTGTAGGGCTTTACAGAGTGATTTTTTCTTTGCTTTAAAAACTTGTACGGCATCGTCGTCTCCGTAGCTACAAACTCGCCATTGGCAATAACCGCCAAACGTCGCTAATTAAAAAGTTCGTTAGGCAATTTTAGTTAATTACCTATGTGATTCGCATGTTTGTCATAATTTCTGACGTCCGCCGAACCTGAAAGCTTCCTCCTTAAGATAATTCGTATTTTTCTCAAAAAACCTACCTTTAGGATTTTTTGAAAGTGTTCGCTGAAACACCCTGTATATATATATATATATATATATATATATATATATATATATTTTGCTGTCCTCCTGTGTCCGCGTTTTGTGCACCTGTCTCTTCATACCATGAATGCGCACCAAGTTTCAATTTTCTGCCGTTCACCGATGATAAATTTACAGTTAATGACTTCGGCTCACAAAGACGGAATCAAATTTACTTAAGGCATCTCCACTGCGTTGAATCAGCGTCTGCAGCTTCTTCACTCTCGTAACAGTGGCTCCGCCGCGTGGAGCTTGTTGTTCACCTGTTCTTTCAGTCGAGTTCCATCAACGTATTTAATCGTCCCGTTACAGGGAAGATAGAATACGGCACATATAGCGTCTAGAAACTGGCATAGATTCCGCTAACGCAGTGCCCGCGCTGAAGTAAATTATCGCTATTTACTTAATGAGCGAATTGTCGCCCGTCACACAATTTGCTGCGTCCGCTACTGCTACGAATTTTAGCCCGCAGAACGTGCTCATTTTGCGTCCAACGTACAATTCACAACGATCGAAGACAGTAGGGCGAGCCAGAGATATTTTTCCGGGGAGGCGCGCACCAGGCCACACACTGACACAGAATATATATATATATATATATATATATATATATATATATATATATATATATATATATATATATATATATATATATATGTGTGTGTGTGTGTGTGTGTGTGTGTGTGTGTGTGTGTGTGTGTGTGGTGTGTGTGTGTGTGTGTGTGTGTGTGTGTGTGTGTGTGTGTGTGTGTGTGTGTGTGTGTGTGTGTGTGTGTGTGTGTGTGTGTGCGTGTGTGTGCGCGTGCGTGCGTGCGTGCGTGCGTGCGTGCGTGCGTGCGTGCGTGCGACAAGGACGAATAATTGGTCTTCAACTACGAAGCTTTGTTTCTGACAATGTGGGTTTCCTTTGCAGCTTCATGCTATATACGGGTGGATGACAATCTTGCATTTCATTAACTTTTCTCCACCTTGCGGATTCCGCAGAACTGATCTGCAACATTATATATATATATATATATATATATATATATATATATATATATTGGCGGGGGGGGAGACGTGCCCTGTGTCCCCCCCCCCCCTCCTCGTCTCCTGGCTACGCCACAGATCGGAGACACAGAGTCGTGCCTGAAGCATATCTCGTGTTCTGATAAACCATGGTGTGTCCGCTATAGTTGCTTCTTAAATATGTATGTGAAGTTGCGCTGCACACTTCAAAGCACACACGCGAAGGAAACATAGACACATACACGAGATGATGTGCGATATCTTGTGCGTGTGTAGCGCGCGCGCGTTATCATATGATAGATAGAGAAGAGAAGAAAGGCAGGGAGGTCAACCAGACGCGCGTACCGTTTGCTACCCTACACGGGAGGGAAGAAGGTTAAGGGATAAAACTATGCAGCGCAACTACGACTCGTGCATACTATCAATGAAGCTGCGAATGATTTCTGTTTAGCTCGGAGAGAGAGATAAGACTTTATTGAGCCGAAGAAGCTCAGACGTTTTTGTTGCCATGCAGCCGACATCACGTGGTCGCTGATCTGACGTCACTCTGTTTTCAGCAGAAGGTTTGGCTCGGGGCCAGTTGCCGACTTCCAAATTCAAATATACATGAAACGCAGAAACGCTCTGGTTAGACAACGGCTGAACGTATTTCAACTGAATGTGTTGCGCTTGACAGAGAAAGCTGAATTCTACTGATTATTGTCAGAAGATTTTTTTTTTTTTGAGTTAGGGGCTCAATTTTTCTTTTTCAATAACTACCTACATTCGGCCCCGGCAAGAAAATAAAGAAAATAGAACACCTGGTTTACCGTTCCTAAGCTCTGCGCCATAAATAAACCTTGCAATCCGGTAATGTGAGAGTGTCTAAGGTGCACATATATGACGTACAGCAAATGTAAGGGCCATTAATACACAGAACAGTTAAAAAATACAACGGCAGTAACAACATTTATTATGAACACCAACTATCCAGCGCCATGTCATTAGCGTCGAATTCAACACGCACGCTCCCAAAGACCGCACGAAGTAACACACGTTACCTTTCTTTCTTTTTTTCTATTTATTAATACATGGAACGATCACACACACAAAAAAAAGAAACACCCGCATTCAAATTTCATAATGCATGGAAAGGTGACAGAGAGAAACAACGTCAAACGCCCGACACACGAGTCGCCCCCCCCCCCCCCCCCCCCCCTAATTTCTCCAACAGCGTCAATCTCTCGAGAACCTATACGGGAGATCGACAGAGACAGTTTAGGCGTGTAGGTGGTATATACGCGTACTTCAACCGGAGAGGCACAGCTGCTGTCACGGACGCCGGCAACCTCGACCCTCTTCTCCGTGGCACATGTGGACCGCGCATGCACAGTTTAATCTCGCCGCGCTCTCTCGGCGAGCGCGTCAGACGCCAGGCGCGCGCGGCATGTAAGCTCTGCGCGTTCAAACACTGAAGGCAACGAGTGTAGTACGCCTGTGTGGCGCGCAGACTGCTCGACAGTTTCTAACGAGCATCATTTCTCCCTTTCCTGCCGCTCACCTTTTCCCTTCAGTTCGTTTCTCCTTCTTTTTTTTTTTTTTTCTTCCTCCAGAGAAGCTACAGCTGCTACTTGAAAGAAATCAAATAATGAAGTGCGCGTTCTCTAAAATGACGCGCTTTAAGCAGCAAAAGAGAACAGAGCTACGTACGTCCATTGGCAGCATTAAAGGCAATTGATAAGCAGCTTCTATGTGAGACGCTGCTTTACAGAGCAAAACAGACATTTATAAAGGTCGGTTTGCTTCGTTTAACCGTTTCTTTGGCGGTGGCAAGGGGGGGTATGAGGAGGGTACGGCCGTAGCTGACGGGAATACTGCAAAAGCCTTTTTTTTTTTTAATTAAATGAAGCTCAAATCATACGTCAACTGCGCTGTGGTAAATGTCACCTCGGCTGTTCTAAATGACGTCGCTTACTGTGGTCTTAATTTGATGAACGTCTGCGAAAGAAGCGAAGTTAATTGTACGTTTTTTTCTTTTTTTTTTTTTTTTTTTTTTTTTTTTTTACACACAGGAGGAAACCGTGGCTAAAGGCTGAGAGGCCTGACGGAGGATGGCCGTCGGCTTCCAGATATAGTTTTACAAAATAATGCCACGCGTTAGTAACGCTAGAGAACGAGGACGAAGAAGTGTTGTTGGCTGCTGCGGCCAAAACAGTAAACAGCCGTTCGCTCGGAACTGACTGCCTGCCTTTTCCTCTCGCGACAAACTGGTGGAGGTGCTGGGTACACATACGCCCTATGCCTGCTGGTCCTGAACCAGAAGCTACCAACGCCAGTACCTCAGAGACTGCAGAAATCCATCGAAGCAGCCGTCGCCTCCAAGGTCTTCCACCGCAGTACAGTCCCCTGGCAAACTCTGCGAGGAAGATGGCAACAACAACCGCAAGCCAAACCGAGGAGATCCCAAATGCTGCTGTACCTTGCATCGTCAACGCGCCTCGCAAGCCTAACCCGTTCCACGGCGACGCCTTTGAGGATGTAGATGACTGGTTAGACCATTTCGACCGGGTCGCCACCTTTAATGACTGGGATGATCGCCGTAAGTTGAAGAACGGCTACTTTTCCCTTTTAGACGCGGCAAGGGTATGGTACGAGAACCACGAAGCTTCGTTTACCAGCTGGCAGGAGTTTTACCGCCTGCTTCGTGACGCCTTCAGTACCCCCGAAAAGAAAGAAAGAGCAGAACAGGCACTATCTTCCAGGTTCCAAATGCCGAACGAAACCGTCGCCATGCTCGTGGAAGACATGACACGATTGTTCCGTCGGGCCAATCCACTAATGCCAGAAGACAAGAAGGTGCGCATGTTAATGCGAGGCGTAAAAGAACAGCTTTTCGCGGGCCTCGTGCGCAATCCTCCTACAACGGTGTCTCAGTTCGTCCGTGAGGCAACAGTCATGGCGCGCATGCTTCGGCAGCGGCTATCGCAGTATGAACGCCAGACCACCATGACTGCGGCATGCTCGCTTGTACCTGCAAGGGATGACAGGGAGTCCCTTACCGAACTAATACGGCAGGTTGTTCGAGAAGAACTCCAGAGGCATTATGGATCGGCACCTCCGAGTGCCGCGGCTCTTACGGACGTCATTAGGGAGGAAATCAGGCAGGTTGTTCATCCCTCTCCACCAACGCGAACCGAACCTCCCACGCTCTCGTACGCCGATGCTCTTCGGGTTTCTACGCCGTCGACGGCCCGTTTCCCGCATCCACCTACAGGGCCTCCTCGACGCTTCCCAAGCCCAAGCCACCGCACGACTCTCCAATCAGACTTTCGTCCTGGTCCGCGGAAGTCAACGGTATGGCGCGCTCCCGACAACAGTCCATTGTGTTATCACTGTGGGGAGGCTGGACACTTCTATCGCGACTGCCATTTCCGACGGATTGGTTTGCGGGGATACCATCCGGACGCCCGTTGCCCGCGCTATGGCGAACGCCCACAGGAAATCGAGGAGTACTTGAAAAGCAACCGTCTTCCTCCTGTCCCTCAGCGAAGACAGTCGCGGTCGCCGTCACCTCGTCGGCACACATCACCAAACCGCGCTCGACCCGCCTTTGATTCCACCGGAGTCACCGGCGGAATCCCGCGCCGGGGAAACTGAAAACGGGGTAACCTCACCATTTTGCTGGATCGAGAAGTCGGCGTCGCACGAGGTCTCGTAGAGCTCCAAAATAGGCAAACCACGATCCTAGTTACTAACTTCAGCGGCGAATACAAGCACTTTGCGAAGCATACCACCATTGCCTACTTTGAAACAGTGGACGAGTCCAACGCATGTGCTTCGGTAACGACAATCTCGATGCAGGAAAACAGCGATGTGGACTTGACCAGTCACATCAACGTCAATCCACAGCTGAAACAACCCCAACAGGAGAGGCTCCTGAGCCTACTATCATCATTTAACGACTGTTTTGCCACCACCTCGAAGGTCAAGCAGACTCCTCTAACCAAGCACAGAATCATCACTGAACCGACCGTCCAACCTGTTCGCCAACACGCTTACCGCGTGTCACAGAGAGAACAGGATGCTATTCGTCATCAAGTTAAGCAAATGCTGGATGATGATGTCATTCAACCATCGACAAGTCCTTGGGCATCACCTGTTGTACTAGTTAAGAAGAAAGACGGTTCACTACGATTCTGTGTAGATTATCGCAAACTGAAGAAGTATAGAAGAAGATTATCGCAAACTGAAGAAGAAGTAGTATAGAAGTAACGTGGTCAGCAGCACAAAATTGACAGGTGCGCTATAGCTGCTCCCACGATGTTACGGGTTTGTATTTAAAAACGCTCACAGTTCCACAAACGCCATAGAAATAGTTATACAAAACGCAACAATGCAGTCTGCGGCAGTGCAACTGCATTGCGCTAACGAAATAAATAAAACAAAAAATTTACTGAACTATCACGACGTGGTTTACGCGAACTATCATCGGAGAAGCGGGTTTATCCAGGTATGCTCCGAATACGTCGTAGATTACGCCGAAAGACAACGACGACATTCACTTCCAAACAGCCATATAAAAGAGAAGGTGAACTTACCCAGGGTAGAAACTTTCTGGGCGCGAGGTGCCCCTGCAATTGACAGAGGATTGCCGCAACTTAGTCCGAGGCTCGGCGGTTTCACTTCGCGCACAGTAACAACAACAACACGTTGACGAACACAAACAAACAAAAAAGGAGTAGGAGAACGTTGTCAGATGCGAACACAGAAGCTGGCCGGGGGTCCTCTGGTCACTGCGCGGTCACACACGTCGTATGCAGTGGAACGAACTCGCGTGCACAGGCGAATACACACACAAAAAAAAACGCACGTACAGCGATTAAGCACGCTCGAACAGGAGGCTCAACCACCAAGAAGGCGCGAAGGTAACGTCAGGAATGGACCGATTAGATATCGTAGCCTCTCACTGCTCCACGCGCGCGCACACAACGCAATGTTTGACAACAGTCGCCGACGAAGAATAAAGAGAAAGAATGCGGAGAGCGGTGTGGATTTGAAGGAGCGGCGATAGGGGATGGCTCGGCCCAAGCGCCACGCAAGCAGTTTATGACACGCTGTCGTCGTCCGTGATGCGGGGATCAAGTACGGCGTCAGTGAGAGAGACCCGCGAGAATGACGCGCGCTCTCCAGAGAGACAGACGTGGGGTGTCGCGGAGGAGCGTCGACAGCAGCGGCCGGAGCGAACCACGAGCGCGCACACACTGACGACTGGGGCTCGGCGCGCCCGTCGGACGAACCACGACGGCGATGCCGCCGGAACTCTCGGGCAGAGCGCGCGCTCCTCGAGCTCGGAGCGCCGCCACCGAGGCGCGCACACATGCCGCGCGCGCGAGCCTCAGTTCAAAAGAGAACCGCGAGACCCGAGGCCCGAGCACGCGCGCGTGTTCGCACGCGCGCGCTTCGCACTCCGGCATAGAGGCGCGGGAGCTCAGCGCGCCGCGGCCGCGAGCTCCCGCCGCTCACCGCGTTCAGTCGAGCTGTCCGCGCGCGCTGGACATTAAGCCCCATGTATACTCATAGTCCTGCGCCAGCAGTGCGCAGCCAGATCGGCAGAAGTTATCGGTTCTGTACATGTGTTATGCATGCTGTAACGCCTGAAGCAAACGCGAACGGGAAGGAATAAAGAAGGACCCCGCTTACGACTGATTACTTCTAAGTGAGGCGTGTGATCGGTGGTTATCGTGACGTCATGACACAGAGCTAAATATGCTGACGTTGCATAGCAGTATGTGACCAGGTACGGTGATGATGATGATGATGATGATGATGATGATGTTGCGCACAAAACATAGTCTAGAGTGTTCTGCGCGTGTCTTCCGCTCGCGCTCGCGTGTGGAAAACACAGCGATCGCAGGAACTGAGCGAGCCCGTGTATCACGACGTCATGACGCATCAGCCTCCTTGGTATAATGAAACTCGCTCTTAGAAAACTATTATTAAGGTAAATTAATTAAGGCAATTCTTCTTCTTTCTGGGGTTTTACGTGCCAAAACTAGTTCTGATTATGAGGCACGCCGTAGTGAAGGGGCTCCGGATTATTTTTGACCACCTGGGCTTCTTTAACGTGCACTACAACGCAAGCACACGGGCGTTTTTGCATTTCGCCTCCATCGAAATGCGGCCGCCGTGGCCGGGATTCGATCGAACGTACTAAGTACCCCTTTAACCCCTTTCCCGTGCACAGATGTAGAGGTCGCCTCGCTGGAGTGGGCTTTTACGACGCTGTACACAATTTCTTCATTAACCTCGAGCAGGCCCGTGCTTACTTCCCAGGGCTTAAATTCTCCCTTCAGCGGGGGGAGGGGGGGGGGGGGGGGGGAGGCCTTATAGGGTGGCGACCAGTTTAGCGTCCACAACAACACACGCTCTCCTATATACCGTGGTGTATATATATATATATATAGGAGAGCGTCGAGTCACAGAATCCAGCAGTTAAACAGCGCAAAGAATACAAACACGTAGAAACCTTCACTTATTCCCGAGCAGGTAGCTTCACGTTCAGGTGACTCATGGAACAGTATATGCTGTGCCAATAATCTTAGTCGAACAAGGGTGGTGACCGTCATGTGCAGTGCTTCGGGGAAATGCATGAAGCAGATCGGCAATGTCGGCTTTCCCGTTTTTGCTCGTGCCACGTAAACCGATTAATCGCGATTAAATCATTAATAAAAAAAATTGGAGAGAATTGACCCCATTGAAGCACAGGCTGCGATGGACAGGACAAAAATAGAACAGCTGCGCCGACCGGCGGTTGTTCAATCACACGGCCCCGTTGTCTTACATCAACCAGTGTAATACCCAGCCACATCTGCCCGTAAGCTGCCCCGAGCAACTTCGTGAAACAATGTAAAGCGTTCTGACGAATGGCTTATTGCAAATTTTCAATCAGCGCCGCAGATGTTTCACGTCCTTCAGTCGTACCCGGCTAAATAACACAGGTGTACTATTGCAGCTGTGCCGATGCTATAGACAATTCAATTTGATTACTCGCGGCGGTAACTCAGTGAGTTGAGTTACCGTTCTTCCTCTCTGCAGGACGTCGTGTACTCAATTTCTGGCCATATGGCGGTCCCACAAATTCGACAAAGGCGGCGTGCAAAAACGCGCGTGCACTTAGGTGCGCATTAAAATATGGCTGATGGTTGAGCTTCGGCGAAGCACGAAATATTGTGCGCTAGCACCGCTAACCCTAGTTAACGTTAACCCTAACGCTGTTCGCGAGTTTCGTTAGCGCGCGCGTTTCTCGTGGCCTCGGCATCAGGGTCGCGACGTCGTTCCGAGCACAGCTGCGCCGACGCGGTGCCTCCTCTATTTTTATTGCGATAGCAATTATATGGACACTCAAAAGCAGATTTCTGCCGTCGGCGTCGCCGTCGCCGTCGCCGTGAGGTTCCGTATGACGTCATTTGGAGATGAAATCGTCGCCGCGCGCCGCCGAACGCTGTATGTGCGAGTGAAAGGGCGCGAGGGACGCGCGCTTTCACAGGGAGGGAACGCACGGCGGAGAACAAACGCGCGTTCTGCGCCGTGCTCGCTTAAGGGCTGCAGAAGTAGGCGTCTCTTTTCTCCTTTACAATGACCATATATGTAGGTAAGTGGTTCCTGAGGGAAAGGGAAAGGTTGGCGCTATCTTCTGCAGCCCTTGAGGGAGCACGGCTCAGCGCCAACCATATATGTAGAGCAAACGCGCCTTCTTCAGACGCGCGAGAGTCCGTGGGGGAGGGGGAGGGAAGGGAGCCGACGTTTAGCTGCGGCACCAAGTGCCTATTTATATCAGAGGCTCCAGCAACAGTCACCAACGCCGCACGCATTTTGAGCTAACGCGGGCAAAACGCCGATGGCGTCGACAACAGTTCTGCGTGTTGTTGCTACCAGAGCCGCTCACCTTACTTCGTATGACATTGCTCTGTTGCTATCGCATTCATTGCTTCGCCCTTAGGGCGAAACTGTGACATTTTTTTTCAATGCCAGCGCAATCGCTCGCTCGGCAATGGGAGCCGTTGGTGCGCCTTAGTCACGGTGTAAGATATATATATATATATATATATATATATATATATATATATATATATATATATATATATATATATATATATATATCTTTCACCGTGGCCCTAGTTCTGTAAGCTGCCGCGACTGCTTGCGTCACGCCTGCGTCTGAGCGCGCGCCGCTGCAGTTTCGGAGGAGATGCGGTAGAAGCTTCACGCGTCTGTCAGGATTACTTCCTCCGACTTCCGCCGAGAGGCGCCACCCAGAGGGTACTCTTCTCCACAACCGTAAAGCAGGTGCGAGCGCTAGCCGACGGGGGAGAGCAGGAAAGGGCGATCGGAGAGGGTGGTGAACGGTAGGATCGGTCGCATCTAGCTGGCATCGAAAAAATAGAGGAGGCGCTGGCCAACAGCATCAGGTATCATCATCATCATCATCAGCCTATATTTATGTCCACTGCAGGACGAAGGCCTCTCCCTGCGATCTCCAATTACCCCTGTCTTTCGCTAGCGTATTCCAACTTGCGCCTGCGAATTTCCTAACCTCATCATCCCACCTGACTTTCTGCCGTCCTCGACTGCGCTTCCCTTCTCTTGGTATCCATTCTGTAACCCTAATGGTCCACCGGTTATCCATCCTACGCATTACATGGCCTGCCCAGCTCCATTTCTTCCGCTTAATGTCAACTAGAATATCGTCTACCCCCGTTTGTTCTCTGATCCACACCGCTCTCTTCCTGTCTCTTAACGTTACTCCTAAGATTTTTCGTTCCATTGCTCTTTGTGCGGTCCTTAACTTGTTCTCGAGCTTCTTTGTTAACCTCCAAGTTTCTGCCCCGTATGTTAGCACCGGTAGAATGCAATGATTGTACACTTTTCTTTTCAACGACAGTGGTAAGCTCCCAGTCAGGATTTGGCAATGCCTGCCGTATGCACTCCAACCTAATTTTATTCTTCTGTAAATTTCTTTCTCATGATCAGGGTCCCCTGTGAGTAATTGACCTAGATAAACATATTCCTTTACAGATTCTAGAGGCTGACTGGCGATCCTGAATTCTTGTTCGCTTGCCAGGCTATTGAACATTATCTTTGTCTTCTGCATATTCATCTTCAACCCAATTCTTGCACTTTCTCGATGAAGGTCCTCAATCATTTGTTGTAATTCCTCTCCATTGTTGCTCAATAGGACAATGTCATCTGCAAACCGAAGGTTGTTGAGATATTCGCCATCGATCCTCACTCCTAATTCTTCCCAGTCTAAGAGCTTGAATACTTCTTCTAAGCATGCAGTGAATAGCATTGGAGAGATTGTGTCTCCTTGCCTGACCCCTTTCTTGATAGGTATCTTTCTACTTTTCTTGTGGAGAACCAAGGTAGCTGTGGAATCCTTGTAGATATTTGCCAAGATATTCACGTATGCCTCCTCCACTCCTTGATTACGCAATGCCTCTATGACTGCTGATATCTCTGCATCAGGTATATAGTACTATAAATAAGACCCTGAAACTACCACCACTTTCCTCCGAAGTTCACCGCAAGAATACTGCCTTTTCCAACCACTACAGTAAATTATGTTCCGCTCCCAGAAATCGCTTCCTGTTAGCGCATGAAACTTTTTATTTTAACACGGAAGTGTTTTATGCCGGGGTCCACCATCAACTTGCTAACTTCCTGTAACGGATATGACGTCGGCGCAAACGCGCAAAATAAAGAGATGGTACCGCCATCTAGGAGCGGTGAAGCGAAGTACTGCATCATGACACTAGGGAGCGCCGACAGTGAGAGCTTCGGTAGTCTCAACGCAGCATAGGCTCCAACGCGGTGTATAGCCTGGTGTAGACGGTGTAGCCTTCTACTGAGGTGATGACGCAGTTTGTGCACATGGTTTGTCTTTCGCGCGTCCGATTAGCCTGTGACGCCTCGTCGCCTACGGAGTGCAGGTTCAACATGCATCAGCAGTGCTTACACGCCGCTTACTGCTTCGCTTGCGACGACACCATGCAGCTAAGAAAACTATACTGCGCTAAGCGGCGCAGAAAGGCAACGACGTCGAAGGGCGAATCACGCTTTGGTCCGGCGATTCTTGATCTTCTCTCTCCTCATTAAATATATCTCTATACTGTACAGTTACATATATGCATGCATGTAACGACCCCTGCCTCATCTCTCCCACGCTTTCCATTGCAACAGAAATACTCCAGGCAAATTTTTGTCGTCGCAATCACTGCGATGTTCTCAAGTGCATGTGATAAAATCCTGTAGCGTCCTGCGCGCAGTATGCTGTGGGTGCAAGAGCTAGGCGAGCAGAGATGGTTGGTGGCTTCATGTGCGCTGTCTTCCAGGGCGCCTAGTGACGGAAATCCCGTAATCTCAAGTTTTGGAGATGCATTGACGTGAGAGGCAGCACGAAACGTTCGCTCTCCTCTCCCAGCGCTCTTCATCACGACATCGTTGTGACAGCGAGTGTTCGCCGTCATCGAGTGAAATCTGTTCATGTTTGCCTGTGCGCGCATGACACCATGCTTGCCAATTTAATTACGAAGCGGCTGTTTACCACACCTTATACGGCCGATAAATATACGAACCTTACTTTGTGTAGCGCCATAGATACGAATGCTTCGCCCTTCGCGCGAAACTGCGACTTTTTTTTTTTCAACAATACTCAACCTATCTTGCTTATCTCGACCGCCGGCCAGATAACGCTTCTACCAGTTTTCAACCCCAGCGCTACTAAAGGGTGGCCGTTCCCTACGGCTCTGGCTGCATGAGCATCATTGCATTTCATTACTATGTGCCGAGTCGTCTCCGGGCTATTTATGCCACAAAAGACAGGAGCCTCATCCAGTTGCAAATATTTGCTGCAGTACTTTTCTGTCCTCAGGCAGACAGCTCGGGTCTCGAAGGGCGAAGCACTGCCCTTCGTGCTATTGTACAAATCGCCGGCGACCACGGCGCCAGCGCATGGCAGCACGTCCGAGCTGATCGCGACTGCCTAGGCCTGCGAACTTCTTTGAGAGATAAACCATCCCCACTCGTCCGTTCAATGAAGCATGATAATGGCGCACCCTAATATTACACGTCCATCCCGACGCAAATCCGCCGTGGTTGCTTAGCGGCTATGGAGTTGGGCTGCTAAGCACGAGGTAGCGGGGCCACGGCGGCGGCATTTCGATGGGGGCGAAATGCGAAAACACCCGTGTACTTAGATTTAGGTGCAGGTTTAAAGAACCCCAGGTGGCCCAAATTATTCCGGAGTCCCCCACTAACGGCGTTCCTCATAATAAGACCGTGGTTCTGGCACGTAAAATCGCGTAATTTTTTTAATCCTGTCGCAACTGTGCCGACCAAATATTGCGAGTGGTTGAAATGTAAGAAAGGACAAAAAAAAATATAAGAGGTGGACGAGGAGGTGTGTGGCGGTGTCACTCGAAACGGAAGCACGCAGGACGAAAGAAGCTCGCAACCTTTTCTTTTTTGAAAACGAGAGACGGGGAACGCAGATAGGCCAGAAACGGGGCCTCCCAAGGGGCGTCACGCGCACGCATACGAAATCACGCCCGAAACGAGTATGCGGTCCTTCCAGCATTTCAACCGCGACCGAATGCCGATGCGACGGGAGCGTCCGTGCACAGCCGCGGCCTGCCTGCCTTCCACCCCGCGTCATCGCAGAGCATTTCCGCGATCCCCCGATGGTCCCGCAGGAACCATCGAGCTATACGGAGACTGCCGTTGACGTCGCAACAGCCCAAGGTGGATGCGACTATACGAATCCCCCTCCGCAGTCACAACAGCCTCCGGGAGCAGCCCATATAGTATGCAAAGAAACAGGAGAGCCCATATCGTGGATTCGAGAGAAATACCGGTGGACCCGGAGGGGTCGCATGAGCAGGAGAGACAAAAAGACACACAGCGGGATAAAGCGATGCTTACGCTCTCACGAGGAAACTCTTCGCCAAGGGATAAAATAAACGAAAGAAAGAAAGAAAGATCTGCGAAATAAACCCCGGTGAATGACGACGCGACCAGTGAGGATACGAAAAGGAGGCGAAGAAAGACTGCAGGCGAGGCTCCGGCGGCTTCTTGCACGGACAGCGAGAAAAGACGGCGAGGACGACGATCGTGCATCTCTTCCGGGCAGAGCATCTTCAACACTGCCCCCCTCCCCTTCACTTCGTCGCAGTTTCCTCTCGTCCATAAGAGCCTCCCAGCTGAAGAGCTCGGTGCCTCTCTTTGCATGCATGCATCCTTCTTTCAGCTGCCACTTACTTCCTATACACACCTCCGCCCTTCCTCCTCCATTTTAACGCTTCTTTATGCGCGCATCTTGAAAGACGCAAACAAAAGCGCGCGCGAAAGACATAAATACAGAAAGTTAGAAGGAACGGTGCGCAAAAAGAAAGGGGCTATATATAAGGAGCGGGCCGCTATCTACAACGAAGGCCATATATAGGACGACCAGCACGTCCTCGTCGCTTCTCTAGCGCAGGCCACAACGCGGCATAGCATACGCGAGTTCGCACCTTGAGCCCCTTTCTGCACCGAACGCCAGCACTTTACCCGCCTGCTGGTCAACTGGGCAAAGTGCTATGCCTGGATCGAGAACAAAGCAAGGGCACCAGAGATTTCGTTCTTTCTTCTTTTTCTATCTTACTTTCTATCTTCTATCTATCTATCTATCTATCTATCTATCTATCTATCTATCTATCTATCTATCTATCTATCTATCTATCTATCTATCTATCTATCTATTTACGAGGGCGAGTCAAATGAAAGTGAGCCAATGCGAATATATGACAAACGGGGTACTTTATTTAAAGGTAGTCTCCAAGAGCATTTAGACATTTGTCCCATTTACTAACGAGTCGCGTGAGTCCCGTCTCGTAAAACTCCTTCGGTTGCTGCTTCAAAAAGTACGTAATTGACTCTTTCACGTCATCGTCCGACACGAATCTGGTTCCCCTGAGCAGTTGTTTTTTTTTTTTTTTTTTTTTTTCAATTGCCCGAAAATGTGGAAGTCGCAAGGCGACAGGTCTAGGCTGTATGGCGGATGTTGAAGCGTTTCCCACTTGAACTATGCCAGTTTTGTGTTAACCACATCAGCGACGTGGGGACAGGCATTGTCGCGGAGCAAGATGACCCCATTCGTCAATTTTCCACGTCGTTTGTTCTTGATTGCGACACGCAGCTGATCCAGCGTTCCACAATATCGGAAACGATTGATAGTCTCCCAAGGTTTAGCAAATTCTATCAGTAATGGCCCCTGACGATCGAAAAAAAAAAGTCAACAGCACCTTTCCGGCGCAAATGACGACCTTTGCTTCCTTTGGGCGTGGTGAATTCGAATGTTTCCACAGTAAGCTTTGCCGTCGTGTTTCAGGCTCGTAGTAGTGGCACCATGATTCGACCCCGGCCACAATTGCAGACAGGAAGTCGTCACCATCATTGTGATACCGGATCAGATGAGTCAAGGCAGCGCCGAACCTCTCCGTCTTATGGCGGTGGTTCAAAATCTTGGGCATCCATTGCGTACACAAGAGCCGGTAACAGAGATGGTCATGAATTATGGGGTGAACCGAACCGTGACTGATTTCCACACGCTCAGCCACTTCATCGGTGCTTGTCCTCCGTTCTTGTCTAATCAGCTCATCAACCTTTGCAATTGTGTTGGGGGTGATTGCACGGTGGCTTTGGTCCGGTTTTGGGTCGTCTTTGCAACTGTCACGTCCGTCTTTGAACCGTTTGCTCCAACGCTTCACAGTGGCCAACGAAATGCAATATTCACCGTACACGGCAGCCATACGGCGACTAATTTCTTTTGGGGAAACACCTTCAGCTGTCAGAAACCTCACGACACCACGCTGTTCAACTTTTGGAGCCTCCATTATGTCACGCAATTATGTTCAACCCAGTGTATGAGAGCATTAAAGAACACTTATCCTCACACTTGCGTGTCACATTTGTAAAACGAGAGATGCATGTGTGCTACGCGCATGCCTCGCAGGTAATGGACCGAACCATTATTGCGCGGGGTGGGTTGGCTCACTTTCATTTGACTCGCCCTCGTATGTCTACCCTACAACGATACCTGTTACGGGCTTTTGACTCGCTTGCCTCTGCGGAATCGATGCCAATTTTATCATGCCAGAACGTACGCAAAGAAAGTTCCATGTTCCGCGCGTACTTTAGCCAATAGGCGTAAGTAGCGACGCATGCGAAGAATAACTGCTAAGGAGCCATAGGGCGGCGAATACTGCTGCAGTGAAACAGCACACGTGAGTGGGATACTCCTGGGTAGCAGCGACCTCGGATGTGTGGGTGGGCGAGTGGGCCAAACGCGAAAGCCGGAGTAAGCCGAAAGCACGCAGTCAAGTCGTTAAGTCAAGAAATGAAACCAACGAAAATATTGAGATCGATCAGCAGCAATATTGCAATGTCGCGAAAGCTATAGCTCTCACTACTTGGAACTTTCGGCATAAGTGCGAACTGCCTTGCCTTGCATTGGTATCGCTTAGCTTTTGCATTGTTTTTGCTTTGTTTTTTCATTATATTGCTTTTGTATTGCTTTGCTCGAGCTTTTTTATTGCTAGTTCGTTGATCTTGTTTTCCCTTTGCATCGTTTTGCTTTGTTTGCTATTTCTCATTTTGCTTTTCCTTGGTCCGCTCTTGGTCCACACTGTTTTTGCCTTGCTTCGCGATTGCCCTCTTAGCTATTGCTTGCTTTGCATTGCTTTGCTTTAGCCTTAATTTTTTATAGTTGTACTGCATTTCATTGGTGTTGCATTGCTTCTTCGTTTACTTTGCATTGCTTTTTTATTGTATTGCTTTGCGCTGCTTTGACACTGCATTTTTTTGCATTGGTTTTTCTTCGCTTTTTCTTGCTTTGCTTTTCTTTTCTTTTTTCGTCTTTTTTTCCCCACTGCTTCTGCTTTCTTCGGCTTCGCTTACTTGCTTGCTCTGTACGCTGCTTCGTTGTTGCTGTTCCCCTCCCACCCTCTTAAAATAGGACGCGCCACAATTGTGAATTGTGTAATTGTGAATTTCACAAATTCGAAGAAGACGTCGCACGCGCCGTTCCCACAGACGAAGGCATGTTCGACTCAAACTGCTTCAAGAAACTATCGAGACACGCCCCAGTAGTCCAACATATTTCTACGAATTAAATTTCGCGATCAGCTCGCGTTACATTAAAAACCCGCACAAAGTCGAATGAGCGAGCGGCGTGTAATGCGGTAATGCCTATTACAACCTGCGACAACAGGTGTATATATGCTTTCGCCGACAAGGCCTACCACCATTTATACAGCTGCCTGTACAAGTTCGTATCCGCGGCCTCTGTATTATCCAGCCTCTATGGCTGGATAATACACACACGCACGCACACACACACACACACACACACCACACACACACACACACACACACACACACACACACACACACACACACACACACACACACACACATATATATATATATATGATGCTTTTCTTTGCTTCGAATCCGGCAACATTGATGCCTTCAGGTAGCATATGTGTGTTTATTGACCAGTTGCCTTCACCCAAAAAGATCACGTACTCGTGACGGCTACGGCAGAAAGGATGTTCCACAACCGCCGCCAAGGTTTGTGAGCGGTAGTGCTGGCTAACACTCGCAGGGTTGCTTGTAGTAGTGAAACAAGTTTCCCAGAAAGTGGATGGAAAAACGGCGCCGCGGTAGCGCAATAGTAAGAGCACCGATCGCGTAATGCGAAGACGTGGGATTGTTCCTCACCTGCGGCCAGTTGTTTTTTCACCCACTTTCATTTCCGTTTATTTATCATTTCTTTAATTCAATTAGTAAGTACAAGCCATTTCCCCTATGTTGTCGTTGGTGTCTGTTTGTTGGCTTCGTGTATATGTATGTATGTATGTATGTATGTATGTATGTATGTATGTATGTATGTATGTGTGTGTGTGTGTGTGTGTGTGTGTGTGTGTGTGTGTGTGTGTGTGTGTGTGTGTGTGTGTGTGTGTGTGTGCGTGTGCGTGCGTGCGTGCGTGCGTGCGTGCGTGCGTGTGCGTGTGTGTGTGTGTGTGTGTGTGTGTGTGTGTGTGTGTGTGAGAGACAACTAAATAATAAAAGAACATAAGCGGAACGGAGGTCAACGGAAGGATGTAATGTGCAGGCAGCCTCGGCAGCTACGACGCCGGTCGTCGTGTCATCTTCTGTGACACAGCAGGTATAACGCCCACACGAAGTGTGCGTGCCAAAGAGATGCCTCGGGGCAAGCGCGTTTTCCTTTCTTTTTTTTTTTTCCAGTGTTGCACGAATCATCGATTACGCATCTGCTTAAAGGGTTAATTTGGATGAACTCTTCTTAGTGGATAATGGGCTGAAGTCCGTGAACGTCATAATTGTGTACACTTGGGCTTGTTGGTGCTGCATCGCGATATATCGTATAGATTGTTTTTTTTATTATTTACATTGTACCCACCCCCTCTGTAACGCCCTCTGGGTCTTGAGGGTATACTAATAAATAAATAAATAAAATAGCGCGGAGATACACCATCAGACACCAGAGAAAGGACGCACGAGCGCCAATCCATCATGTATTTTTTGTCAGTAGACTTGTTTATCTTTGTCTCCGCGCTTAAAGTTTATCAGGTAAGCATAGTAAGCGTGTCCTCCTAACATTCCGGATACAGCTTCTCGTTCAGAACAAGCCTTCTCCCCCATTGTATGACGTCAGGATGCCGAACGCAGCCACTACCTGTCACATGGCAGCTCATTCAATGATGACGAACACTAGCTTGAAGCGCTAATAAAGGAAGCCAGTAAGCTAACTGCCTCGCAATCGGCAATTTTCCCGGCGGCGCCGATTTCAAACGCACAGCGCCAACGGCTTGACAGCGAGTGCTCGAGTGTAAAATGTTGCTGCGGCGTACTCAAGTCAACAGGACCGGCTATACGAGCAGTCAGCTGACCACAGCGGCGACTATTAATCGAGTTCTAAAAAAAAAAAAAAAAACTGCGGCAGATTCACAGTCCTTCAACGCATGCATTCCAAAATTTAAACTGCAGTATAGTGCATGAGACCGGACTATATAGTTGGTGTTCCATCTCGTTAAACAGCACAAACACGATACAAAGGACGGCAAATCTAAATTTAAAAGCCTGCGCCGTCCCCGCGCACTCCGGTTTCACTCGAATCTTACTTCTTCTTCACCGCGGCAAACACACGCAGAGAGCAGCAACTCGAGAAATGTCACGCGAGAAACTCCGCACCCCCCCCCCCCCTCCCCCAGAAAAACGACGACGGGGGACGAAAAGAAGGGAAGGCGACGAGATTGACGAAAAGGAACGTGAGACCTCCCCCCTCAGAATCGAAAGCCGTGCGAATGGGGAGGGAGGGAATGAGCGAGGGAGAGAGTGAGCAGCGAAAGCGAGACTCCAGCGTTGCGCGCGCAGCCTGTCAGAACAGGATCTCCATCGCACGCCCACACGAGCAGGAAAAAGCTCTCTTGGAGAGCACGACGACGGGAGATAGAGACAAAAAAAAATAATAACAAATGAAGGAAGATGCGGGAAAAGGCGGGAGTCCGAGCGGCTAAGAGAGAGGCTGTCAAGTCTCGTTAGTGCCAGAATACGAGCTTCGTCTCACTCCTCTTCTTCCTCCCGCGTTGTTTCCCCTCCATCCCTCAACGACGACGACAGGCAGGATCGCTGGCGAGAGAGAGAGAGAGAGAGAGAGAGAGAGACAGCCTCAGCGTGGGAAGAGCGCGGGCGGCTGCATATTATACTGTATACAGTTGATATGTATGAGCCTCTCTCTCTCTCGAGAAGAGCGAGTGGCTGACGTCGGAGCGATAGTGCGCGTGTACTCCAGTATATAATGTACACGCACGAGGATAACGCTATAGACTATACACACGATGGAGTCTCATCATATGCACGCCACAGGAGTCGCAGAGCGCCCGCCACGCCGGCAGTGCAATCTCTATAGCATTCCCCCCGGCGCGAGATTACGGCTACACTCTCGGCCATGAAAGTTGCAGATAACGTGGGACGGTAAGGAACGAGACGACGAAGTGATACGGAAGCCGCGGCCTCGGCTTGGCGGCTGGCGGCGGAACCTTCACTCCTTTCGTTACACGTCACAATCGGAGGCGGCTGGCTGACAGAGACGAGCTGCAGGGATGACGGAGAGGAGAAAGGAGAAAGTGCGGCGGTTCGGCGAATTTCATCGCGGCGAGGAGCGATTTCATCTCGCGCAGCCGGCGATGCGCGAAGCACAACATGGTTTCCGACGAAAAAGAAAAATAGAAGGTCGTTGAACTCTCCCCCTCGCTGCCGAGTATACGGACAGACAAATTAAAATGAGAGGCGGATAAGTTTGCAGTGAAATTATGTAGAGAACAGTCCATTAGCTGACTGTATGCGCAGCGTCATATATATCCGCGCGGACTCATTAATCAAATAGGAGCATTTTAAACCTTATGTTAAGTAATTTTATACATTCGGCGCCATAAGTCTACTGTGTTTACACGAAATCCCAATGTGTGAGTTCAAGTGCGTTCTGCGCAGTAGTTTTGCGCGCATTCATTCATTCATTCATTCATTCATTCGCAGACCTCAAGTGCTTGTGAGCAGTATAAGATGCCGCAAAAGGTCACTATGTGGTACCATACCTCCATGGTGTTCCTTCTTGAGGCATCACTTACTCAATCCCGAAGGATGACCGAAAAATCTCACTGAGCTTCCGCTGAGCATCGGAAAGCTATGCAGCAGTTTTCTATTATATATGAGCATTGATTTTACGTGCGTTCCCTGTGGTATACGCGAAATCAATTATATATTCATACGTCGATCACAAGTAACAACTTGCAAAGTGCTGGCGGACGACGTTTCGGCGAAAACAGAGCTGACGCTGTTCGTTCAGGATCTTTCCTTATTATAACACGGCGTGTCGTTTCCAGACATCCGTGCCATCTTGGAGGTGGCGGCTATATAACGGCTGTCGTACATTGCGGCCACAAATCGACAACAGCAGCGAGTGTGAACCACTGTTCACGCGGCTCTTTAGCAGTCGCGCCTCAGTGAGGTTCAGCACATCTCCAGAGAAAGAAAACGTTAAAAAAAAAGTGAGTAGCGAATCTATAGACAGTTGAATAGTGGGCGTGGGGCAATTGCTCTTGCCGCCAGCGTAACGCTAATAAATAATTAAACAAAAGCTCTCCCTCTTCTTCTTTCTGGGGTTTTACGTGCCAAAACCAGTTCTGATTATGAGGCACGCCGTATAGTGGAGGGCTCCGGATTTCCTTGAACGAACGTTTTGAAGTCAGCTGCAATGAGGGAGCCAACTACTTATTTAGGACCACTGATCATGTATCGTCAGACAGCCACGCGGTTTCAAGGAAGCGTTCACCGCGCGACTCAGCCACTCACTCTGCGTGATTGTTTCAGCAGTGGCTGCGTGTGTTCCGAGTTTGCGGATGAGCCTCGCTGGTCGCACTATAGGTCGCGATCCTACGAAGCACTATAGAGGAAGTCTATATATAGAAACGGGACGCTACAATAACGCGTGACATATCTAGTGACTCTAACGCGGTGCCACGCCATACACGTCAGCCCCGAGCTGCAGTAAGCTGCAGGAGGGGACGCTTTCGCCGCGGTCACGTATGTTGAGGGATTCGCTGGTTTAGCTACAAGTCGCTATTATGCTTCCTGCTTCTTCTCATTGTCATTAATCTAAACGCGAGTAAAAGCTTGGACGACCACCACATGCTGTGTAAGGATTTACAACGCTAAAGATTACAGCGTTCGTAGATTCGGCTGCTGTTTTACGGATATATATATATATATATATATATATATACACGTAAAACAGCAGCCGAATCTACGAACGCCGAGTAAAACAGGACAGCTACTCGGGCCGTATAGCTCGGATTGGACATCAAGACAAACGAAACAAAAAACTCAGCAGCATGACTTACAAGAACATACAGCAGCAGTGAGACGCCATACAAACAAAAACACCAATACACACACACACACACACACACACACACACACACACACACACACACACACACACACACACACACACACACACACACACACACACACACACACACACACACACACACACACACACACACACACACACACACACACACACACACACACACACACAATGGATGATACACTCTACGCGGGTGTCGGGTGGACAGCGGCGCACAAATGGCCACCACCGCCGACAGCAGGATAAGCCGGAGACGAATTTGTACGGGAAAAGAGCCCCATTGCGACCCACTTCCTGCTGCCGTTCTACGCACAGATATATATACGGCCACGTTAGGTGATGCGCGTTTCGTTTTATCGCGCTTCTTCTCCGTGGATAGATATCGCTTCTTTCGCGTCCTTCCGGAGAAACTGCGCGAAGCGGCGCGGCATTCTCGATGTCGCCCTCCACGGAAATCGGTCTCAATCCGTCTTCACGCGGTGCTGAGAGAGAGTACCGCCTCGTTTGCTCGCGTCCGGCGGTCACCACGATGCGATCGCGTCTGTCGAGACAAGAGCGCGCGGGACAGCGAGTTCCTTCTTATACGCTGCCGTTTGTATTGTTGAAATCCTCGCCCGAGAAGAGAATTCAGCGACGCCGCGCCTGTTCGTGCGGACGTACAGAGGTCAACACACTTCTCTATAGAACGCGCAGACCACGTTCTCAGGACTGCGCTGGCGATATCTGGAGATGACATGTGGCACAAAATCGGCTGTATGTGAGGTTGCCGTTTGCCCGTTTACCGTTTCCGTTTACATTTACCGTTTCCATTGATTTCTCTCGACCTGGTGGTCGGCTTAAGCTTCGGTGGCTGCTTTGGCCCTCAGGAGTCTGTTCTAGACAAGTGTGTTGACCTCTGTACGCTGTGTACGGCTTCGCTCCGTTCGTGCGGCGAGAATCTCGAGAAAGAGTGGCCTCGCGCGGGCGTCGGAATGCTGCCGCATGTCCTCCTCCGCGCGCGACAGGCACGCAGCTAGAGGTCACGCTCGTACAGAGGAAGCGACTTTCAAGAACTTCCGCGTAACCAGCATCGAAAGGCTACGACGGAAGCATTTCTTTCTCCGTCTCTCTTTCACCTTGAGACAACAAAAGTGGCATGGCTATTTATGTCGCACACTGAGCAAATCCCAAATCCCGAACCGACAGATCGACTACGGCGTAAATCTTGTTTCTTTCGCCTCGAGACAGCACAAGTGTCGCGGATAATCATGGCGGACGCAGTAAAAATGACAAATATCAAGTACTCACTCACTACATTACTACATTCATCCCCGAGAAGGCAATTTTCTGCTTAATGCTCTCGTCATCCAGAAGTCGGCCAGCAATGACGTAACGAAGCGACCGTGACGTCACGTCGTCACCCTTGCTCGACGGTCGCGAGCACGAACAAGTGGCAGTTACGACAATAACGTTTTTTTTCCTACCTGCATCCACAATTACGCATCACGGTTAATACGAATTTCCGAATAATACGGCACGAACTGGCCATTAAGACCCCAGCGCTTGGAATCGCAGCGTCACATCTGTGGACCGACGGTCTCATTAACTTTGATTCACATGAACTCGACACGAGCGGGTCGAGTCGAAAGTCTAGTTCACCTAACCCGACCTTGCCAAGGGGGGTTCGACGAGTGAACCCACTCTGACGATCTCTCGGCTTGACACGCCAGCGTTTTACGTCCACCCGAAGTCCCGTTTAACGGCCCTAAAAGTCAACCTGGCGTGACTTTATCGGGTTCATAAGCGTAGTTATATTCTGAAGCATGACGTACGCGACGACGAACTCGATAAGGCCGCGCCGCTCGCTAGTTCATTTCATCCGTTTTCGTTCCATTTTTCTTATTTCATTCTATTGTCTATTCCGCCTGGCTGTCACGCGTCACTTCGCAGCTCAGGTAGCACGTGCAATTCGTTGTGTTGGTGCAGCTGGATAACATCAGTTAAGCAGTTCTGACACAGGGCGACTTATAAAGCGCTATGTTTATACACGAAGCGGCATCCTCGTTATCACATGAGACCTCGCCAAACGATCCGTGAGAGTGAAAAACGCACCGAAGTGCGAATGCTGCAGGACAGTGAAACGACGGCCCTAGTGCATCGTGCGTTTGAGTTTGCCTGCGTAAGACATTGGGAACATGGTCTAGCTAAGACAAAAGCGCGCGCTCCTCACGTTTCACAAGTGCACCTGCTCTGCTTTGTTTTGTACAATGAGAATTTATAAGCATGGTATCTCATGTCGGTTGAAGACCTAGCATATTGAATGCATAGTGAATGCTCTTGCATAGTGAAAGCATAGTGAATGCTCTTGCGGTGCAGTAAGCGGCAACGGATGAACACGGCGCCGTGCGACGTCACATGGAGAGCGCCTTACCTTTCGCGCGACTAACTCATAACGCCCACTCACGGTCACTCTTTTCAGAATCAGGGTCTCGTTTCACTGCACTGCCGAGAGTTTACGCACCGTCTGAAGAACTTTTGCAAAGGAAAAAAAGAGAGAAAGAGAGAGGCAGATAAAGGAATAATCAGAACGCAAGCACCTTTACAGCAGAGCAAGCTCGGGTGCGGGGGCGGAAAGTCGAAATATGAGCCATCTGCCTACACAGCGAATGCAGGCCCTATTGGAGCCGATTGCAAAACAAAAAAAAATACTACTAATAATTTTAAAGAGCAGCGAATACACGCATGCATCGCTATAGAGGCGCGTGGGAGGCTATATAGAACCGAAGAGAGGCGCATGGCGGTTTTTCGCGTTCGCTTCGTCTTCGTCGTCTCGCGGCGACGGATGCTGCGGCGCAGAGCGAGTTTTCTTTGAAAAGACGACGACAATGGGACCCAATTAGTCGGGACTAACGAACCCGCTTTGCGCCAGGTCGCCCCTGCAAAAAGAAGAGGCCGTGCGTATACTCGCCGGCCCCTTGAGAAGAAGCTCGCGAGAGAACCGGATACAAAGAAAGCGGCAGACTGCACATACAGCCAGAACAGTGTCGCTTTCAGAGACGGGCACGGTGCGGCTAGCTCGAAGAGAACAAGAGCGCGGGGAAGGGTGAGCGTCAACATCGGGCTATATAGATGTCGCGCCGCCTGCTACTAAATAGGAGTGCTCGGCACGCTTGTCTGGTGAAGCGCTTGCGGAAGGGGAGAGAGGTAGTGGCCCACGCTGCACACGAGTGGGAGAAAAAAACACAGACAATGCTCGCAGTCATGCATCGGTGTCGAGCAATCGATTCGGTCGAAATACTGTGCAGTGAAAAGTTTGGCACTGAACCACTTCCCGCACCTTAACTTGTCTATATGCCTATTACTTCGACTATCTAAACACCTGTACGGTATGAGGGGATGTGTATACGAAAACATGGCACCGCAGACACCCAAACACTAACCGAGCAGCAGTGGGAGGCAAAGCTAACAGACCCGGACCCGAAGAAACAGCGCAGCCTGATCGAACGGGCACGAGAGAGATGGCCATGGCGCGCAGCTACCTGGAATAAGGAGGCCGCCCACTTAGGGCACATACTGCGCTTGCTCAGAATAAAAGTTTACTCTATCTCTCTCTAAACACCTATTCCATTCTGATGTTCTCTATATGTAGTGCTGAACCATATCCTGACTGCACTTACACTTCTGGTCTGATGTGTGTGTTCATCTCGCGAATTATTATTTTTTTATGCCTGCTCCGCTTGGTTCTCGAAGAACAGTATGTTTAAAATTTAAAAAAAAATAAGGTCAAATGTAGTAGCTTCAAACACTTTTTCCTCCAAACAGGATGACACGTACACCGGACACACATTCATTTCTTTCATATAGCAATCCTGTTATATGTGCGCGACAATGGGCTGACTGACGCCTTCTGGTTTGTAATCACACCTTGGTCTATCCGAATGACCCAGTGTGGCCCTGGGACGCGTACGTCGAGTCGAGGGCACCGTCTTTTATGTAACCTGCGCTTTGTATATGCATGCGGGCTACCTGCGATCCTAGTTGACCAGCATACCGCGCAGTGTCGCTGCGAGCGCATTCCAAGCATTATCATGCACGCTCTGGTGGATCTCTGCTGAGCACGAGATCGCGGGATCAAATCCCGGCCGCGGCGGCCGCATTTCGATGGAGGCGAAATGCAAAAACGCCCGTGTTCTTGCGTTGTAGTGCACGTTGAAGAACCCCCGGCGGTCAAAATTAATCCGGAGCCCTCCACTATGGCGTGCATCATAATCAGAACTGGTTTTGGCACGTAAAACGCCAGAAAGAAGAAGAAGGATCTGTAGCCCCGGCGTATGCGAGCTATACCGTTACCGGAACACCGTCGAAGCGAAGCGGAACAGAAGCGCTGCTGGCGGAGGAACCTCGTAAGGGTTGCGTGGAACCAAAGCACGCAAAAATTACCACTGCAATATACGGTTGTGTTTAGCTTCAGCTGCAAGTAAAGTTTTCAGCAGCAAATTTCCTGGCAATGGCCGAATTACCCTATCGTTCAACGAGCAGTTGACCAGTTCTTATTTAAAGGAGCGCTGGCACTTATTTTCGAAGTTCTATAAGAAGTGCTAGTACGCGCATCTATAGCACATAAAAAAGGATGATGCTTAGCGAGCATGACGGTTGGTAAACACTAATAAGCTATCTCTTTTAATTTGGTATTAAGGTGTGGTCTAAATATGCGAACCTGCGTCTCATCGACGTTACCGTAACGTCATCACACCGAGCGAAATTTGTCGACTGTGTGCAGCAATGGGGCTAGAAATGAAGACGCTGCTCATAAATTATCAAACATGCTGCGCGTTTTTTTTTTTTTTTTTTTCAGCACTCGCGTGTGCGGCCCAAGCGACCATGGGAACGGAGCAAGCAAGTCAGTGCATCATCATGACGTCGTGACGCATAGATACCTCCAGTAAATCAAAACCGCGAATGGTATTGTTCCCAGAAACACGTGATTTAGTAAATTTCTTATGGCACTCTGATCGCTGGGGTGTTGAAAGTTTCGACCTTCCTTGAACTTGACTAAAATCCCAAGTCGGAGATGGCCCGTCAGTATATGCTACTTTAATTGCCACGATCTATAGCATGCTTACGTATGTACGCATCGTCGCTTGTATATGTATGTACTGCGTCGTCCACCCGTAGGAGGAACACTCCTACTGATATATTCAGGTCAGTATAACTTCAGCAGCGTTTCTTCAAGATCACGAGGAAAACGTGTCTAATCCGGATGTATATTACTACGAGAGCTTGAATACGAATGAGGCGTTACCCCTATAAGTGGACGATCATGCACATGAGAACACACGCACGCACGCACGCACACACGCACGCACACACACACACACTCTCTCTCTCTCTCTCTCTCACTCACTCACTCACTCACTCACTCACTCACTCACTCACTCACTCACTCACTCCTCACTCACTCACTCGCTCGCTCGCAAACTTGCGATCGCGGCGACCGCGCGAATAGGAGGACTCGAGCGACGCGCGCCCGTCTCACTCTACGTCCCTTGGCCCACACAGCACTGTTTACGGGGCGAATAGGCTAAACCTATTCAGCGTCCACACGCACGCACGCGTGTCCGTTCCAATGGGCCGTAGCTCTTTGCGCCTGTTTCTCCGCCGCGTGAAAGGTCCGAGAGAGAAAACGCGCGCGTGACCAGGGATAGATAGTGCGCGGGCGTGCCAAAAGGAATAGGACGCGGCGCGAAGCTGCACGCGCAAGCGGTGAGAGCGAAGCAGATATCGCCGCTTGACGGGCATGAATGGAAAAGGGACGACGCACACCATCTGGGCCAGTTCGTGCCAAAAGCGTGACTCTCGGAACCGGGAGGAGAGGCGCAGACGCGAAAGCCCAAGTTTTTCTCGGCGCTTTGCGCAAGGGCGAGGCAGTCCTGTAGTCAAAGGCTCAATGAGAATTCATCTCGCCATGATAACGATGAAGTTGTAGTCACTGACCGCAAGTCCGGGTGAAAAAAAATTTGGAGGACGCTTAAGCTTCGCTATCAAAAGTGGAGCGCGATAGCATTCAAAGATCCCTGGCTGCTTATCAGGCTTTTTTCTCAAACATTCAAATCACAATCCGACGCTATCATGCCTGCATGTTATGGTTAAGTCGTACTTTACGATTTTCCTGGCGGATTTTACTCTGAGAAATTCAATTTTGTTTACTAACGTCTTGCGCCACGCGAAGAGGACCTGCGCGGTCGGGGTGGTTCGGGATGTTTATTTCCGCCAACGACGCCGGTGAGCTCGCGCCCACGCCGACATCGACACCGACGCCGGATTTGCTGCGACGCGGAGCCCTTAACGCTTTCGTGTTAAAACACAGAGACGAAGGAACCTATACCATTCCTTTGTCCATCTGGCAGCGGTCCTTGGCCTTCCAAGCATTGCAACCGCGTGCGTAACCCTCATCCTCGGGCTTTTCTCTCTGTTCAGAGAGCGAAAGATTAGAGGGCAGCCACAATAAGGCAAGATGGGGCAGCGGCCGCAGCAGTGACCATCGCATAGAATTGCTCGGGACCGGTGCAAATATCCAACATCGCAGCGCGAGAAAGAAAAAGGGAGCAGCGGGAGAGGCGAGCGAGAAAGAAAGAAGGAAAGTGAGAAAGAAAGAAAGAATGAACGAAAGTTAGGTTAAATCGGTACACCCTCTTTCTCGCCCAGTTTCCCCGTTCCTTTTTCTCCGGCCACATCGTTGTACTTTGTGCCGGAGTCGGTTCCTGCATGAAGCCTGTGGGCTTACAGTATACACACCGCCAGCCGTCGGACTTGAAGGGCGCGATATATCAGCGGGATCGAGCTCGGCGTATAGCACCGACGACGACGACGACCGTGAGGTTTCTCGCGACGGCCGACCGTCGTCCGCCCACTGCGGTGAGCCTGTCTGCGTGAGAGCGTGCCGCTGATGGAAGCTTTATAAATGACGCTCCACCGACCTCTATATATCCCACCCCCTTCCCCACTGCCGGACTCGACGTTGAGCGCGCGGCGCGCTTCTAGCACCGCCATCATCGTCTATCGTCATTGTCCCCAGAAAGCAGCCTTTACGGCGATCTCCGCAGTATACCGCTCACGCCTTGGCGCCGTCAACTCGCTGTGTATACCCACAAGTGTCAGGCCTTTGCGTTACTCAAAAAAAGAAGAAAAAAAAAGTGATCGAGGTCTGCAGAAGTCCACAAGGTGGATGAAGGTTAGAGAGCTTGCTCTCTAACTGTCGTTTCATCAAACCATAGTTCCGAGAAATGAACGTCATGGGCACGAACAGAAATCAAAATGGCATGCGCGAGCTAATGGAAGCGTATCGTATAAAAAAAATGTTCCGGCTGTATTCAGTGAAATTTGGGCAATGCTTCACGATTCTGAAGTCAGCTTCTTCGACAACTGGTACAGACCCATTATGCATTGATTGTCGTAATTAGCTGAAGTCAAGATTAGTAAAGCTGCATCTGCACCGTATTGTTGCATCTCCGTATTGTTTCAGATAAACGCACTGTCTCGTGGCACCTAAACGATACATAAAAGCTACTTCCGAACAACGCACGCAAGCACAAAGAGCGTGAGTTGTATAGTTTGTGTATCGTTCTGAAGTCGTTTTCGGTATCGCTCTTGTGCTACAAAATACAGTGTTTATTTCGAAACCCCTGTGCACATATTAGCTGAAAGTACTTCTTTTACAGCGACATCTGTTATATGGGCCAATTAGCCCATAGCTCACCGAAATTCATGATTTCCGAGGAGAGTCTCCGTGGCACGGCTGGTCACGTCGGTCGAGCGCCAGCGCTCGGAATGCGACATTAATAAACGCACGTTACAGCAGGACGACTAAAGAAGACATCTAAAAAAAAAAGAGGGGGGGGGGGGATATTTTATAGCAATTCCAATCGGAGCGTTGTACTCCTTGAGACTGCACAGTCGCTTATGTGAGGGATGCCGTAATGTTGAGCTCCCGATTATTTTCGACAAGCTGTGGTTCTTCAAGGCGCACGCACATCTATAATTAATTACACGAGCGCTCTTTGCATTTTCGCCATCGAAGTGCGGTCTCCGCAGCCGGGAAACAAACCCACGACCTCGTGTTCGGCAGCAGCAGCACCGCTACAATCGCCGCGGCGCGGGTAGCGCTGAGATCCAAGAAGCGTTTGAATTTAAAAGCCGCGACGAAGATAGCAAAGGGCAAGAGAAGGCTGAGAAATTTGTGAAGCAAGGTGAAGGACGTCATTGTATAAAGGATAGTCGGAAACCTCTACGTCGGTGGCTACATATACGTCATCGGCAGCCTATAGCTGGCAGGCCTCCTTCAGCACGTATACACGCCTGGGGCTCCGAGGCTGCAGTCTCGGGGACGATCTTCGCGCGTTCGGAGCAACGAAAGTTCCACAGAGGCCCCAGATTGCGACCTGAAGATTCTCTGCTCACACTCTCGCTCTAAAACTGTCTGAGAAAGATTAAAAGATGCTGCGAGCAACGACATTCTACGTACGAACGCTCGATTTATATCCACTTCTTTAGGCCACTTAATTGTGTTCTGTTTTGTTGCTATAACGTGTCAACCGTAATACGTCTGTTGTCGCATTATTTGTACATGTGTCATTGTTATATATGTATAGACGTATAGTGTTGCTGCGATGAATCCTGCTGCTGATGCTGCATACGGTGGCTTGGTCTCTCAGGCACTTGTACCTTTAGTCATATGACCCCCAAGTCAATTATGTAAATTTTCTTAAATAAACTCGACGACGACGACGACGACGACGACGACGACGACGACGACGACGACGACAACAACAACAACAACAACAACAACAACAACAACAACAACAACAACAACAACAACAACAACAACATACATTATTCACCCAGATGCAGCGTCTATCTTTCTGACGTCAACAGTTCCTGCCGTCGCGTGTTGGGATTTCCCGCGAACCAGAATCTCGGCATTTCTACATACTGTACAAGGGGGGACTAAATATAGATTATCAGGCCAGCGAACGAATGAGCTCTAGGCCGAAAATGGGAGGTCCTGCATGGAGCGAACTGCCGTGCTGGACGAAACACTCGCCCGCGGCCCAACAACATCCAGAGCCTCGCAGAGCCTCCTGCGTCCGTCAGATGAGAGTAATCCGGACCGGGGGATCTAAAGGATCTACCGTATATCGCCAGCAGCTCTGTGGACGAGAGAAGGATCTCTCTGCAGATCCTTTCTTCCTACACGGTTCCCTACTCTGCCTTCTCGTAATGAGAGACTCGCGCCACCGTGGTTCTCGGCAGCGCCCACCATTCCTCGGCGGCCGATAAGCTCTCGGCTACATGCGCGGACCGACCGGGCTGGGCCGCTCAGCGGCAGCGCCGATTGACGTGCCTTCCATTATAGACGAAGAAGAGTGAAGGTATAAGACGGAGAAGGCGGTGTATAAAACGAAGAGGCACGACATTGGCTGCTTCTTCGTCTTGTATACGGCGACAACACAAAGCAGTGCGTATATAGCTGCGGGGGAGCCTCTCTCCGCAGCTGATTTCCGAGTCGGATTAATGCTCCAATTAATCCCAAAGCAGGTCCTTCACCGCCGAGTTTCTTATAATAGTAGTTGCCCGCGCCAGTTGCGATCTTTCGTCTCTCACTGAGATCGCGCTTCCTTCGATCACCAACTATATACTTGCCCGACACTGCCGGCTGTACTTTGTGATGCGGAAAGTACTGAGATGACAGGCTGAGAGAACACCATGCGCATGTAGAAGCAGCATCAGCGCAGGGACATCTATACATAGCTGATCACTGTTCAAAATGTCAGTGTGGCCCGCTTTTTGATAGCACGCGCACGGCCGCGCACATGCATACGTAAGTTTACATCAGAATCTAACAGATTGGTTTTCCAGGCATGTAGCTTGAAAAAAAAATGGAAGTGGTAACTGCATTAGCCCCGTTTCTGCAGGTATCGCAAAGAAAAAAAAATTGAGTGTCTTAGAGAATGAGTGACACGCGTACGCGCTAATAATCCTTTGTTATGGCTGTTTCAGATGCACATAGCACAGTGCTTAAGGTATCTGCTTCTTTTCTTGTTCTTTTTTTTGTGCTCGTTCCGAAACTTAACAACTATATATATGCCACGTCCCCCTTTCTTTGCGTCTATTACTTCGCATACTTGTGGAACAATTTTAATTCCCAAATACATACTCTGCTGATGGGCGAGAGTAGGTTCATCGTAAAAGGCGTAACAGCAGTTGACTCAATTGCGTCTATCCTGCAGAATTTATATGTACACTTTCTACAATGCAGGCAAACTAACCAGTGTTGCTTTATATATACGCTTGTCGCTAAACTGAGACAAGGAGGTCACTAAATTTTCGCTAAACTTTGTTTCAAGGCCGCTAAAATTGTTTCACGTTCGTGCCGGACACGTCTATATACGTATACGGCCCGGCACGAACATATATTGCAGTAGAGTAGCTGTCTGGGTCAGTTGGTACATATTGAATAGTAAAAGCCAGTCAAAAGACGTCGTGTGTGATACGTCTCTTCTCTGTCCTTCGTCTTTTGACTGGTTTTTACTATTCAGTACGAACATATATGTTCACATGTTTTGTCTGGAAGCTCAATCGACGGCCCGAAAATCATAAGGGCTGGCTGTCTTCTTCGCGTCTCGCACGCGCACCCGATTTAGGACTCTGCCCCATCTTTCTCGATCGTGTCCGCAACTTATACACACCCAATCCAAATCTCCCGGATCGAATTCTCGTTTCCCTATAGTATAGCATACCCTACACACTGGGCATATCGCATGCAACCCAATTCGTGGAAGCTATAACCCCTGCCAGCTATATACAGTCTTGCAAAATCGCGACCGCGCCTGCCGTCCACGCGAGCCGTTAGCGTGAAAGGAAACCCCGTCCTCCCCCCTTATCGGGCGAGGCCATCCCCGTGGTATCAATGCCCCCGTATCTATCCCTGGGGAGCCACCATTCGTCTTGCGGATCATTTCGTCTTCCTCCGCCTGCAGTTCCCGGTCCCGTATCGCTTTCTCCTTTTGATCACCCCCCCCCCCCCCCCCTCCAAGAAAGAAGCTTCCCGCATCATCGCGTACGCCTGGATTCATCCCTACATCTCGACGGCTCGCCTGTAAACATGCAGCGAGTAAAGCATACACGCACCACAAATGGTGCGCACGGTTTGCGTGGATGAACCGCGAGGTGGGCCAGCCAGCCAACCGCTGCTGCAGCCGCCGCCTGTGACCGCTCCAGGACTTGGCCGTGTTCTCCTCCCATGCCGCCCGTGCAAAGTTCTCTTCTCTGTCCAGCCATTTGTCTGCGTCCCTCTTCGCCACACTAACCCTTTCACGTATAGCTGAGCCAAAGCCTAGAAAAAGATATTCCCCCCCCCCCCCCGCCCTTCCTTTTCGGTCCCCGTTTCCCAGCTCTTCGTCCAATCGCCAACGCACGGTCCATTTCTCCTGATTTGCCAAAGCCCGTTGCCGTGGAGGCAGACCAGGTCCCTCAACCCTTCCGCCGACTCCGCATCGCTCATTTCTTTCAATTTAGTTATTTCTTTCACCTCGGAGTGCTCTCGGCCAAATGACCCTCCAGCGACTCTTTATCACCCATGTTCTTTACCATCGTAGTTTGCTTTCTTTCTTTTTCCATTTATTTAACTTAGCGAGTGTGGGCAGTTGTCAGTTTCGAAAACTTTGGCCACATGGGCTTCGCCCACACCGGAGCTCACACTACGAACAACGATTGCGACGGGAAGGTGAGGCAAGCGACCACATTCCAGGCCCGGGTCATCAGTGGCGCAGAATAATCTGAGTACGCCCCCTCCTCCCAATCCTCCCCCTCCCCCCAATCCTCCCCCGCCCCCCTCTCAACTTTTCGGACCAGCATAGGATAGGAAACTGACGAGAAAAAAAAATCTAAAATTCCCACACTCGCCCACCCGCGCGCACACACACACACACACACACCCGCGCACGTACACTACGTAGTGTGCGATAGCACACGCTCAGTCTGCACACTTCGGCAGGGCAGGACTTAACCTTTACCGTGGACATCGGACGCCAAAACCTCTCAACTGTATGTCACACAGCACGCAGGCGGGATCAAGCCGGCATGGTTCCATAGACCAAGTTCTTTTATACAGCGTGGCATTATACAGCAACAGATTTTACTTTCTTGTTTTCAGTACTTCTATAAGGCCACCTCACCGCCACCTCTGGCTCTCTTTGGCATTATAGTCGACCTCGTACCACAAAACCCCGTCAATCATCGCACTTAATGCCACCATTGCAAGCACGTATTCCTCGGGTCAACATTTCTCGCTTCCCGTCAGGCCATCCACGGCTGACCTCGGCCTTATACGTATACAACCCTCCACGTAAGTCCCACAGAAATCCGCAAGGCGACGAATGTTGCAAGAAACCTTTAAGGCCTGCAATACGCCACACGGCAGGCCTTATAGAACCCATGCGACTTTCCTTCGTATAGTTTTATGCTTTCACGCTGATTCCAATTTCCCCATTAACCTATAGTCCTCAAAAAGCACCGAAACAACGGCCGTACATTGTACACAGCACCGATCGCGTCACGGACGCCTCCTCCAGCCGCAATTAAAGGCAAGCAAGCGCGACGCCCACTTCTTTTTCCTCATCTCGGTCCCACACACGCCGCGCCCTCGATATCATTCCGGGACACGACTGCTTCGCAGAATCCCGCCACTTTCTCCAGCGGCACCCGTATTTCACCCGTTGCGTCATTAACAGGCTTCCTGCCGCCCACTCGCCTCTAGCCCTATTTCCTTCCAGAGGAGCTTCCATCCTGTTAGGGACCTCCCAAGGAGGACCGCGCACCCTCTCTTCCCAGCCCACGTGCTCCTTTCTTTCCTATCTGGTCTCGGGACACATCCCGATTCGTCCCGCGTTCGCTCCCGTACCCGCTGTCTCGCCTCCCCCCCCCCCCCCCCCCCTCCTGGCTAAACCCAGACCTTCGTGCGCGCCCTTCCTTCTTTTTTTGTCTCGGCCCGTTCCCGGCAGTCGGCGCACGGAGCAGGGTCATCCATCTGTCTGTCCCGGATTCGGGGATCTCTTCTGCAGCTCATTTCCTGGTCTCCCCTCCTCCTCCCGTTACCCTCTCACCCCCATTTCTTCTTCTTTCTCTTTCCTAAAGTTACCACTTGACACCCCCCGCCCATTCCTTAATGCTTAGCGCGCGTCCTTGTTTGTTTTTCTCGCGCGTGAAAGGAAAGAAACTCGACGCGTCCAGCTGCGCAGGCATATTATACACGAGCGTATAATAAAGTGGACGATAGGAGAATAAGAAAGAAACGGCGTATATGCGGATGGGAAACGGGTGTCGGGTGGCTGCCGCGACGCGCCAGCGCTATACACCACATACTGTAGTACGTCGCGTATAGTTCTGTGCAGCGACTACTGCAGAACGAGCGGGTGAAAATGTGGACACCCCGACTCGAAGTCAGTATACGGCGCCCTCGTTCTTCGGCACGCTTTGTCGCGCGCATTACTACCGGCGACGCTGTATGACACGGGCATCGATTCCATTATTTGGAATCGTGACAAAAGAAAGAAAGAAAGAATGAGAAAGAAAGGAGGGAAGGCACAGGGATAGGCTGCACAACACACACACACACATATCGGAAAGCATCTCGAATGACTGGTTGCGAGGTTATCGACCTGTGATCACTAGAACCATCGTCGCACGCATACAGAGAACGGCAGGAAAAGAGGAATGACAGAACGTATCACGGGAAATGCGTTCCCACATCAACTTGTTCGCCCCTCATCACTCATTGAAGCTGTCCGGAAGTAACACTATTATTCTATCAGTTAAGTACACTGCGCGAACCGGTCTAATATCGTTACATAATACGACAAACAGCGCAAGAAAAAAAGGAATAAATGGAACCGATAGGGATGTCCACAGCGCCTTTTGCCCATTTTTGTTCTGTTTGCCGTATTATGCCGTCCTTCCGACAATCCCGGCTAATGACTGTTTTGTAATATTGTTACTCACGCGGAGCCTCACCAATAATGTACACTGCACTGAAAGATAACATGTACGGCGCCCCGCCTGCTGGCAGGGATGTCAGGAAGCCACGCTCTAAGCTGCAGGTAGCTCTAAAGAGGCCCCAGTAAAAATGCAATACACTTCCTTTTTGACTACATTTAACTTTTCTTCTTCCTCAATTATTATTAGTATTATTGTAAATGATTGTTTGATCGATCGATTGATTGATTGATCGATTGACTGACTGACTGACTTATTTATTTATTTATTTATTTATTTATTTATTTATTTATTTATTTATTTATTTATTTATTTATTTATTTATTATTGAGTTTTTCATCTCATACTGAACGCACTGCTATGCGTGGTCTACTATAGGTTCTGCGTGCCGTCTCTCACGCGAATTCAAATGTCCCACTCCTTTCCTAATGGTGTATCAGGCTACACATCTTCCCTAACTCGAATACGCATCGTAGGTGTGGAATGGAACTGCCAAATCCCACAGTGATAGACTAGAAGGAGCTCAAGAAAAGTTCGTATCAATTTACCGCCATCGTTTTTTGCGCTGACATTGGACAAATCCTATAGCACGTGCACATTACTCTCACTACCATCCCATACCTTCAGACGCATTCACGCAGACCATCCGAGTTTTTATTTTTTTATTATTAAGCTGCGTCACAAAAGAGCGCATAATCGAAGCGCGCGCCGCGCATCACTCAAGCCAGCAAGGAAACAAGACGGCCCCGCGGCAGCTTCGACAAAGGGGGAGAGCGCATACAAACAGCCGACGCGACCAACGGAGTCTAGAAGCATCGACAAGTTACGCGAATGCGACAGTAACGACAGAGCGCCGAAACACCCTCTCAGACCCTGACGAGTTGAGAGAGAGAGAGAGAAGCCCGAGTGCGCGCCAACAAATGAGTCACCACCCTCCTCTACGACGCTCCGACGGCCGCGGCCTAAGATGCGAGAAAAGACTAGAAAATTCCCAGGCTATGTTCGTGCTACGGGAAGGTTCGAGAACGCCTGTGAAGGCTATAAAAACGCCGTGCGGGATCCCATCAGAAGGGGGATCAGACCGCGCCGGTGAAGTGATGTGACGTGAAGACCGGCCGTCTGCTGAAGAAGGAGATTCCCCGGCAAGCTAGCCGACGAATTCATCGAGCGTCTGCATTTCGGGAAGTTCCTTCTTCGAGATTTGCCTCGAGCTACGCCGAGATCATCTAGCTCAAGACCAGCACGGGTGAATACGATTAGACACTTTGTGTTCCTATTCATTCGGTAATTTACTCGTAGTGCTTGTCGTTAATTATCTTCCACTGTTTTGATAATACCCATCTGAATTGTATTGCGATGTGTCTAGCCGAAGTGCGCACGTGTGTTTGTAACTGCCTTGTTTGAAGAATATATTTTGTTGTGTTTTGACAACTCTGGGCTGTGACTCGGTCTTTGGACCGCAACTGGCGTTCGCTGGCGCACCAGAGGGGCCCCTTGCTAATTGTCCTTGCTTTCGGTGGGGTTATTATCGCAAGCTGATAAGTCGGCTTTTGGAATTTGGCCCGGCGTTGGCGCCTCGTTCACGGGGTGTGTGACAAGCTCCTTCACGGAAACCTGAACTGCGCTGAACTATACTTAATAGACCTCTCCCTGGTTGCAAACAGCGTGACGTCATTTCGGGGGCCCCTCCCCTCTGCCGCGCCGCCGAAGCGGGCGCTGGTTGGCAAAAAACGTTCGTACCACCTGTTCTCTCTGCATAAGAGCGCTGCTTGTATATCAACTGCCGCGATCGTAAGTCCAGCATATTGCGATTTTTTGAAGTGACAGCATTTAGGAACTGTGCTTAGGAAGTATAATCGTCTCCGTTTCACCGGTACAACAACGTAGCGTTGTTGGTGAGTGCATGCTTCCCGTAAGTCAGCGTGTGGTGATTTCGTAAAAGTGCGCCTCTTCCATAGATCGAACATCCACAAAAATGTATTACTCCTCGAAAACGAACATTTTATCACAGATGATGCACATTTTCGTAGTGGCAAAGTGATACTTGGCAAAACGACTGGTCTTCGAACACAAATTTGTATTGCATTGTCGTGAATGCACTGATTGGCGCCCCATTTACACTGCAGCTTTAAGCGATATACAAGATAAACTTCGTCTACAACTACACGGCGGCTCAGTGGAGCCGTACCAAGTAGCGGCGCCTAAATTCAGATGAGGGAGAAATGCAGAAAAACTTATCAGCCTGCTTTAGGAGCTTGGCAAGATACATTAGGGGGACAAAATTAATCCGGAGCCTTTCGTTACACTGTCCCCCATAAGCCGCTGTGCAGCTTAGGGATGTGAAACACCATAATTTAATTTTTATTACTAGTCTCGGTCATGTGAATGTACAAAGCAAAATCTTACACAAGTACATAATCCGTGTTCTCCGACACACATTACTGCTAATCTGGCTGGCAAGAGAATTGTGGAGGTTCACGTAAAAATAAATAAAAGAAATAAAAACATGCGTCTACGTGGCGCCCACCACACCAACTAAAGCGCGACCGCACCACGCAGAAAGCCGGCGGCGGCTGATTTTTTTGCCAACCAGGGACACCGCGCACGTGCGCCGGTGACGTCGCTGTGACGTCGCCGGTGCGGTGTGACGTACCCCAGGAGAGGTCTATTATGCCGCGCTTCGGATTCCGCAGAAGGTCACAAGGGATCACCGACCGTTCTTCGTTCCTGCTTGTCACAGCAAGCGTTCTGCTGTGTATGGAATTCAACATGTGTGTGCGATACCTATTTCGCTGATCTTTGACATTTTTCGTCAGTCGTTTTCGTCGTTCTGTTTCACAGCTTCGTACTGTCGTGTGCTAGTTTTTCTCGGTATACGTGCTCTCTTTCGCCACGTGGCTTAGTACAATTTCAGCTTGCCTGGCGATATGTCTAATGTTTAGGCGGCTTTTTCTTCTCGTACAATTAATGTTCTTGGCGCATTGCTTGTGCTTGTATTTTACATGGATCGTTTCCCCTTTCTTTATCGACTTTTATTTATGTTTGTAACTTTAGCCGTACAGATAGTTTTTTTTTTCTTTTTTTATTGTACTTGCTCACTAATCTTCTGTTCATTTTCGGTTTACCTTACCTTTGTCGATATACAAGAGGAAGTGTTAGCAACTTTCCATGTCCTCTGTTGTGTGGCAGTATTATGCCCAAATGGCTTTTCCGTACATGCATCTTTTTTTTTCTTTTGGTATCCTTCTTTTTAAAGCTGTAAATTAACATTTCGTTAGGTTACCTGTAGGCCAGCATTAATACGTCATGGTTATTTTTGTGCACATAATCTAAAGGCTGGATTGATGAATTTATGTTTTACTGACTCACGCATTGTTCGTGTCTTCTCCGTCTTTCTGTTGTGAATTCACCTTGGCTTTTGCTGACTGTAAACAGTTTTTTTTTTTTTCATAAATGTGTTCTATTCCATGTTCTTTGTCCTGCATTTGTATTTGTATTTTTGTTTATTAGCCTGCACCAGCACTCAGACCTTGGGGTTGTTCCTGGGCACGTTAAATAAACGATTGATTGAAATACGCTGACTGATTATTATTATTATTATTATTATTATTATTATTATTATTATTATTATTATTATTATTATTATTATTATTATTATTATTATTATTATTATTATTATTATTATTATTATTATTATTATATTATTATTATTAATGCAAAGTTTTCATAACTGTCATTTTCCCCGTGCTGATATCTTTCAAAAAGTCTTGTCTTCTTTCTGTTCCGAGCTTCGCACTTTCTCTCGAGCCTTCCTTCTAGCTGCGCTCCTCTCCTGTCTTTATCTTATTTTATCTCTTCTTCCGTATATGTACTGCGTTTCTCAATTGTGTGTTATTGCTATATTGTTGCTCATAAGATATTGGTCATCCAGCTTGCTTTTTTTTTTTTCGTTCCTTTCAATTACTTTATCCCACTCAGTGTCGTTCCAGGGCGCGTTAAATAAAGTATTGATTGATCGATTGATTGATTTCATACTTAGCGAATTGCTGCGCGAAGCAGACAGCGTAAAGAGCCACAGTATAACCTCGCGCTCTCTCCTTCTAACGAGACCAACAGAGAAAGCGCACGTTTGAATTCCACTGCACACAACTGTGTCGAAAATTGGCCTCGGAACGCAGGAAGGGCTTGCATGGGAGCACCAATTCCTCACCTCCCATTTCTTCTTCTCTTGCGTGTGTGTGTGTGTGCGCGAAAAAAAAGAGAGAGAAATTCTTAGAGGAAGCTCCTCGGTGCGCGACAAGAACAAACCAGCATTAATAAATCAATATGAAACGAAGAAAAAAAATACAACACGAGATGAAAGAAGGTCGGATATAAAGACAAATGATACCTACCGGAAGGGTCGCAATGGCCGACGGAGAGTAATGCTTCGCGGGGGAGGAGAGGCCGAAAGAAAACTTCCGAGTCGAATCGGCGACTTATCTTCCCCATAGAATATATCGCCTTACTTGGTTGTTTAGTTTTCGCCTTCTTCTTTTTCTCGGTGTCTTCAAGTGTCCCCTCGCTATCGCTTATACTTCCCGGTGTCTTGCTCAAGTTTCTTTCACCTGGCAGTACTCCCAGCGAAAGCGACCAGAACGTGAACGTCATAGAAATAGGGCAGGATCGAACCTAACGCGTACACAGGCGTGACGCCAAAACCGTCACGCGACCTTCTCAAAGGTCGCTATAACGACAAGATGGTACTGAAACTACTACAAAATCCCCTGAAGCCGATAGTCTGCCACAAGAAATACAGTAGCTCTAAGCAGAAATTTTGTTATGCAGCTGAAAATTATTATTATTATTATTATTATTATTATTATTATTATTATTATTATTATTATTATTATTATTATTATTATTATTATTATTATTATTATTATTATTATTATTATTATTATTATTATTATTATTATTATTATTATTATTATTATACCTCCCGCCGTTTGACGCGAAACGTTAAAGACCTGTTCTACCTGGGCCGATAACGAAGCCGGCACCATGTCGCACAACTACGAATCGTTAGCTGCTATATACGAGGAAATAATTGGGAAACGTGGGCCGATCCCGTGCAGTCTAACACAGCGTCTCTAACATATATCTGCCACGAGGGGTATGCATACGAGAAATGCACGTGACGCACGCGCCAAACATCTCAAAGAGCTATATATTCGGCTTTGGCACGAGAGAAGCGTACGCGCGCGATCGTGGCCTAATGGTTAGGGCATGGGGCTACTGTACATGGAAGAGAGAGATTCAATCGCACTATTTGTCACGTGCATATTTGAGAGGGCTGGACTACGGTCGCCAAATACGGCAATAGTGGTGCTTGAAAATAGATATCATTTCATTATGGACGCGCTCGATGAGGTAAGAAATATATTTGCACCTTCAGTCCCAAACTACTACAGAGGCATACCCTAGTAGTGGAAGGCACACGGTATACAATACAATTTCAGAAAGGCAACGGGGGTCAGGCGATACGCAACAAACAATACCAAGAGCGCGAAGGGCACCTTGTTTCGCATACTTAGCGTGTGAAGAGAAGCGTAGCGTTTTGTCGAAGTACGCGCCAAGATATTTCCTTTCATCGACCCTGCATGGGCAATGAAGTATCCTCAAGGGTGCATGAAAATTGCACAAGATGTGCTTTCCCCGTATAATTTAATAACATAGTTTTGGAAGCAGTTAAGTAGCATATTGTCTCTGCGCCATTTTAAAAGAGAATAAAAAAAAGTCTTTTTGAAGGTCAATGCAGTCGTGAAACCGCTTTAAGTCGTCAGCATATGGAAGGCATGAAAAGCGCTGAATTGCTTATTGAACAGTGGGAACATAACAGGGCCAAGAACGGATCCATGAGGAACCCCGCTAGTGACCTCATGGCTAACAGAGCTCTGTCCATTATTGCCAACGAAGCCCGATCTATTGCTTAGGTAAATATTTACCAGGGCAATGATGGATGAAGGTATGTAAATTTGCGTTAGCTTTGTAACGAGGTGCTCATTGTCAAACTACATCAAATGCTTTACTTAGAAGTAAAGAGCGTCTAATTAACCCCTACTATGTACCACACTATGTACGGGGATAGCCGATATTCTATAGTTGACATTAAGCGGAAGAAATGGAGCTGGGCAGGCCATGTAATGCGTAGGATGGATAACCGATGGACCATTAGGGTTACAGAATGGATACCAAGAGAAGGGAAGCGCAGTCGAGGTCGGCAGAAAACCAGATGGGGTGATGAAGTTAGGAAATTTGCAGGCACAAGTTGGAATCAGCTAGCGCAAGACAGGGGTAATTGGAGATCGCAGGGAGAGGCCTTCGTCCTGCATTGGACATAAATATATAGGCTGATGATGATTATGATGATGATGATGATTATGATGATGATGTACCACACTGGAGGCATGGGTCATAAATGTTACCAAGTTCGTTGTTGTGGAGCGCCCCAATACAATGACATGCTGTTCATCTATTAAAGTTTTCTTAGCACTAACAGAAAGCATGGAATTGATTACATGCAGATTCAAACTGACGCAGCGCAGAGGATCGCACTGTCATCACTCCCCCCTCCGCCCACTTTCTCCCGCTCGCATTTCGATTTCTCCGAGTTCTGTCATCAGAAAGTGCCTGGCTTCCCAGCACGCGTCGTACATATTATTTTCTTGTTCTGTTCTGTTGTTTTGTTTGTTTGTTTGTTTGTTTGTTTGTTTGTTTGTTTGTTTGTTTGTTTGTTTGTTTGTTTGTTTGTTTGTTTGTTTGTTTGTTTGTTTGTTTGTTTGTTTGTTTGTTTGTTTGTGTTTGTGTTGGTCTGTTTTTCAATTTCCTCGTAACTTCACTCTCAAGCTTAATTGCCGTCGCCCGTCGCGAGCGCTATTTTCTTGACTCGCGCACGTTGACATCTGAACGCCTTCGTATAATCGTCAACAGTTGACGCCGAAAGTGAAAGAAAAAAAAAAGAGAGAGAGCCGGGAGAAGAATCGACTTCTCGCGAAAGAGCTGGCGCCAAAAACCCCGATACGACACGCGCAGCGCCGCCCTCTTCGCTCGAGGTTCTCGGTGGAGCAATATAAGCAGATCGAATTCTCCCATTCGATCTCAATCACACCGGCGGTGCGCGCAAATAGCTATCGGCAACACGCAACCGTCGCGACACCCACTCGCTCTGTAAACGCGACACTTCTGTCATCATCGTTATAAAACACTATAGACGAGCTCGCCTTACCATCTCGGCTCCACCACCGCTAATGAGCCCGCACATCGCGCGTGGCATCCCGGTCGCGCGCGACACGCTCGATGGCGCGCGCGGGTCTTTTCGCGGGTCCCGAAAAAAGCCACATAGGCGCGGCGTGATTATACTAGGAAGCTCCGCGAGCCGGTTCGCAATTTGTAAACAAAGGCGTCGAGTCCAATGAAGCCGCGAGGCGCGTCGCGGGTCGTTCCGGCCGAGGAAGAACAATGTACAGATGCATAACGGTTGGAATAAAGCACCGCTATATACACCCTGTATATATATATGTGTGTGTCTACATTCGCTCCGCAAGAAACACACGGAAAAGAAAGGGAGGCGCGAAACACTTCCGCCTCTCCTTCGTGGCACGAATCTATAGTTCCGTGCAGTACAGTTCCACGTGTACTCGAGTTGGGAGCAAGCACTTCCAGCTCTGTTTCTCGGAGAAGTGTGTAGCATATAAGGTTTCCTACAACAATTACTAATAGGGGAAACCCTGGCGCCATATAGTGTCTGGGGCAATTGCAAGTGTCGCAGTTCAGCCAGCGTTGGAGTGATGAGCGGTATACACGGGTTTGCATAACGCCAAAACTTCTACATTCCGCCTTCAAACGGCTGGATCGCTTTGAAGTTCGATCATCTTCAACAACATAACGCGTCATAAATGTCCCCAATTCTTAACGATTGCGGGAGTGCGCAGAGAATAATTGCCTCGTTGCGCTTATAAAACTATACGATTGCTTAGAAATTTAGAAACACACAAAGTGTAATAAATAACGTCGCAAGAACGTTTGAAGCCAGACAGTACGTCGCTTAAGCATCACGTAACTGTTTTCTCCACGTCGCTCAAGACCATCGAAGGAAACATCTCGTGACGCGAGACTCACGTGAACATATTGGTCCCGCAGCAATTGCTTCTATTGGCGAAACTGCGACGTTTAAACAACAGAAGCACGCGCAATTTATTGGACACGTGCGATATGCGGGCAGGTATACTTAATTAGTATGGTAGAGACAACTCAAAGGGAACGGAGGACAATGTTCTGAGGCATTGTCCTCCGTTCCCTTTTTTCCCCTCGGGCTCGTGCGAAAAAAAAAAAAAAAAAAAAAAAAAAGCCCTCACAGATCCAGAGAGTCGAGCAATCAGATGCAAAATTATTACGCGACACGACCACACAGCGGCACGCCATTTCGAAAGCCGTTCTGTATAAAAGGATAATTCGAAGTATCCGGGTTCGATAGTATGGGCCTGCGCATGCCTTTTTTCTCTTTCTCTCTCTCTCTCTTTCTCTCCATCTCGGACTACAGAGGAGCGCTGAACGCAACTTGAGCGACAAACTTCCGGAGGCGCAGTCGGGCATTCCCACGAACGGCGCCGCTCCACGGCCGATCGGTCGAAGTGTCGCGCGACACGTCACGCTACAGCATTGCGCCTCTCAGTATACAGTACGCATAGCTTATACGGCCGTCTCCATTTATGAATCGTGGCGCGTCGCGGCGCCGCAGTGAACCGGCAAAGAGGGGCCAGTGGTGTGGGTAGGTCGCCTTCTCCGCAACACTTCCTCCACCCGCGTCACACCCTTAGATCAACTGCCTCGATGCGAGCGCGCATGCTATAGTTAACGCTGTATATTTGAGTCTGCCTGCGGAAGAACACGCCTAAATGGCCGGCGAGCAGCAGCTTCCGCGAGAGCATGTTCGGAAGCACAGCACATGCCGAGCACGCGCCGTGCACAGAATGGTTCTCTCGACAAGAGCCGGTGATCATTTACTTTGTTTGTTGCCCGCGGAGACGTTCACATTACACTTCTTTCCGCGCACTGCATATGCACGCAATCTATCTTGGTCGTGCAGAGCAAATAGAGGGCCTACAGCCTTCAATGGATGACGCACGTTTGGACTTCTTAAGACTATAGACATACATAGAGGTTCTCCTACATCGACCAATTTACTTCGATCGCCAGAGTGCTATAACCGCTTTGGGCTGCCTGACGCAGACGATCGAACAACTGCGTCGGTCAAAGCCCCATGCTACTAATTAATTAATTTATTTATTTATAGTAACATCAGGGTTTGCCTCACAATCAGCGCACATTGTGTGTGTGTGTGTGTGTGTGTGTGTGTGTGTGTGTGTGTGTGTGTGTGTGTGTGTGTGTGTGTGTGTGTGTGTGTGTGCGTGTGCGTGTGTGCGTGCGTGCGTGCGTGCGTGCGTGCGTGCGTGCGTGCGTGCGTGCGTGCGTGCGTGCGTGCGTGTGCGCGCGCAAACACAGGGTCATCTGCGCACCGACGCGTAGACTGAAACAAGAAGCGAATTCGAAAACTCGACAGGATAACAGTGCACGATCAAACGAAACGCAAAGAGAAGACACGTGCAGGGAAGACACAAGCGCTGAAATCTGTCTGTGTCTTAATTAGTGTCCTGTGTCCCGTTCGATTTTGCGTTGGTAGCGCGAATCCAACCACACAGCCCGTCTAACGGCTGAACGGACCAGGGGCGTGGTATTTTGTAAGTGTGCACCTAGTGTACATGTACATTTTCGGCTGCTGCTGATTGGCTGGGCCGGGTTACGCGTCAGATGGAGACAAGCACCCCCGGCATGTCATGCATTTCAGCAACGTATACGGAAATGGACATGTCCACTAGATGCTCATGTATACACTCACGTTCACCAGAAAAAAATCAGCGAATTTCCTTTGGCGTGCGTTTGCCGGAGCGCTATGCATGGCGTGCGAGCAGCAGATGAGTTGATCACCGCTCCAAGTTTCACATTGCCGCGAATGCCAGCAGTATGGCGGCAGTCGAGAGCCCCGCACGCGGCACGGAATGCTGCGCGAAGGCGGGCGCGCGCTGGGCCGCTTGGCGTGACGACCGCTACGGTTACCACAGCTGGCACTGCCGCACCGCACTGGTGTGCCGAATTACGCCTAGAAACCAGACAGTATATACGAGAGAGAACGAGAGAGATGAGCGCAGCAGAAGAACGAGCCCCGACGCAGCAGAAGAGCGAGCCACGCGATATAAGCGTTCCACTGCGCGTCGGTGGCAGCCACAGCAATAACGACGATAATAACGACACGCTTCGCTCGACGTCGCAGGAGGGGGGCGGGGGTACACACCCGAGCGCGGTGTGTACAGGCACGGGGCGAAGAGGGAAGCGCCTCCGCGCACTGACCACTGGACGCTCCGCGTGAGCGATGACCGAGCAGGCAAGCAGCGGACGAGAAGGCACAATGGCCGGAACACGGCTGCGTGTCGTGGCGTGTACTATTTATGTGGGTGCCAGGAAAACGCACTGGACGCGCGCCGGTCCGCACGCGAAGGTCTCGCTATAGTATATAGCTGCGCCGTCGAGTACTGCGCCACCGCAGCGCTGTGGGTCGCGCCGTGTATACCCTTCTCACGAGAGCTCAAACACACGCTGAGGCTGTATACAGGAGTGTTCTCAAGTTGCTCAAGTTGCTGTGTGCTCATGTTGACAGCGCTCAAGTTGCTGTGCGTGGGCAACTTTTTTTCCTTGAGTGTATGTTTACGGAAAAATAAAGGTAAATTCAAATTCAATTCCTTCGCTCGACGCTCGCGCATTTGAATTTAGTGCCCATCTGGAGAACGTTGCACATCATCAGCAAAAACAGTGCGAGAAGTTGAAGACGAAAGACAAGGCGGACGACATTATATATAAACGGACTCTGTTCAGACATAACTCACAGTGCTGAATGTAATAAGCGCCTATATAGGCAACACAGGGAGGAGATAACGACACAACAGCGCAAGGAAAAGCAAACAACTATATGGTTGGACCTGCGAAGCCAAAAAAAGGGCAAAGCAACCTATCCTGCAAGCCTGTCACCCAACGTGTTGTTCGTATATGCCTGTGTTTCGCACTTTTTTATACGCTAATGATAATAAACCAGCAAAACTAACTAAACACCATGATCAATGGGGTAGATCTCACGTCACGACGCAATCAATATGTAAAACTCTGCGTTATAACCGATACTTCATTATGCTAGCACGAACGTGTGACATACATCAGGGAGAAAAATGCTTCTGTTTTCACACTCCAACTGTTTATTTACACAGGCGCCGCACAGCGTTACATATGGGTGGCACAAAAGGCCACATTTGACGCTGCAGCCGAAGGTTATAGGCCTGTCGGACGTTGCTTCAAATTGCTTGACGGCCGATATAACACTGTGCGTCAACTCACCGAAGTAACTGATGAGCTCCGAAATTCTTCGTGCATATATCCCTCATCACCAACCTCATCAACAACAACAAAATCCTTAATTAACATCATTAGATCAATTCCTCCCTTAAAGACCTTCAATTACCTCGGCCCGCACCGGAAGAACCCACCCAATTTCACAACTCCGTCGTTCCTTATTCGACCCTATCACTGCGCGGTGAAAGAGCAAGGTCTGTATACACAGAGCAGTTCTTACGTTAAAGGACTATTCGCAAGACTGTACTATATGCCAGCCAATCATTCTGACCGGGCATATCATTAACGACGGCGGCCCCATATTCTGCCGGTAAACGCGGTCACAAATGGTCGAAACAGGCGGTCGTTGCACGGATCAATGCATGGGGTACTCTCCGCGCAAACAATGCGTATATGCACCATTAAGAGATACAGGGAGGGGCAGACGTATAGGCGCGCACGTCATTTATTCTTTGCAGTGCACCCGCTATGTTTTCCTGCACGAGCCATTCACCTCAAATCTAGCTAAGTAGCCAAACAGTGCAACGCGCGGCGCACCTAAAATTACCGTTACGGGAAATATGGCAAAGAAGGGGGTAGGGGGCGGAGGGGGGGGATGCCAGGGCAGCGCCGAGCACGAAAGGATGGTTAGCACGCTCTTTCCGCCAGTGGATGACGACGGCATGAAGTGGGCAGGTCTCCTATATTATTATCCGCGAAGCGCGGGCGCCGCGGCCAAATGACTCGTCTAGCGTGCCACATCACGGAGTAGGCCCAGAATAGACGTCCCAACTACATAGAGACGGCGCTGGAGCCTGTTCGCATGCGCGAAGCAAGCGTATACTACGCGAGCGACAACTTTCCTCGGGCGCCGCGCAGGCTGCCGAGCAAGGCGTGAAGAGTGGCTGCGAGGGAGACGCGTCGACGCCAGCCGTCATCGACGTGCCCTCGACGTGACTCCCTTTCCGGGAAGATGATCGCGGACGGAGACGACGTACGTATGTACGTACTGTAATGAAGCAGAGGCGCCCCTGTGTATGTGCAGACTGAGGAGGAAGACGAAGGACCGTGCCGTGATCGCGAGTGAGCCCCGTGCTATACAGACAGCCCTTGCAGTGCCTTCCTGTATACCTACTATATCGTTCCAGCAACGTTGTCAACGACAATAAACCTCGCCGCATTTGGTGGAGGTGCTCGGTACATGGCCGCGAAGATCCCAGCGCACGACACGCCGTATAGCTGCCACATTTGCGTGTCGCCGTGGCTGCGGTACTTCGCTGCTACAGTCAAGCCCGGATATAACAAATTATTGCATATAACAAACAGCTGTAAAATCCTCTCGAAAAGTTTTGTATAAAATGTTTATTTTATATATCGAATTACATTATATCCAACTTTTCTGTGATCCCCTTCATGTTCGATATATCCGTGTGCGACTGTATATGCTCGAGGTCGAGCATATACGGGCGCACGAATTCGGAGCACGAAGAAACGCAGAGTGAACGAGCGAGAAGAGCGAACTGAAATCTGGCGTTTGTCGAAAACGCGAAAGCAAGAAAGACGAGGATAAAAATAATCTAGTGTAGATAATAGACATCTAGAAGTATATTCTGCCCAAATGGCAAAGCAGCCCTTCGAGATCTGAACCATTATGGACCGCACTGTATATGTAACGTCAAACCACGAAGCATTCGGAGTCAGTGCGCATGCTTGATTAACTGCGCGTGCGCCTGCACGGTCCCGTATAAGCGCCATGCGACGCTATTCGGCTCGCAGCACAGTTCCACTCGACTATACGTAAAAATATACGCATTAGGACAAATGGCGAGCGGCGGTGCCCACGAACGGGAAAGTTATGGACGAACCCGCACTCCGGTTCACATATTGGGTGCAGTGAGTTTGCAGTGGGTGCTTTTTGCCAGCAAATAAGTGGAAGTCCACTGATATGTATGAGCTCAGTATTAAATAAATGAATTTAATTTTTTTTTTAATTTTAATCTTTACATATATGTCATGAACAAACGAGAAATAGAAACTATATATTACACGGCTGCTAATACGTTGTGTTAGATCGACATGTTTTCCGTTGTTTTTCCGTTTCGAGCTTTTCATTCGCTGCACTCGCGGCTCGCGTGAGCGTTACACACTGTTGGCGCGCAGTGAAGCACAGATCTGGCAGACAGTTGCAGGCCTGCTTCGCGGTGTTGCGTGTAATCTCGGAAATGCGGTATACGCTCAAAAGACGGCACGGAAAATTCACGTGAGGCGAATTTTCTAAGCGTCAAAAAGACAAAAGAAAATGAGAGAAAGAAAGGCAGAGAGAGAGAAAGAGAAAAGCGTGGGCGAGGTGTCGAACCCACGCCCTGAATATCCAAAAAGAAAAAAAAATAACTGTGCTTAAACGCAAAACACGCTGGGTGATACTTTCTGATGATCGAACTTCTCGAATAGCTCACCCAGCGTTGTTTAGCCGCTAAGTATATGAAACGGAGTATATATAGAGAGGAACAAGAGAAGATGGCATGCCGAAGGAGCGGATACCATGCCAACGTTAGCGTTCCGCTAGTCGCACGCAGGACATTCGGAGACGCGTATACATTATTCAGCCATTCATCAGCGCGCCCATCATCAGCGTCAAAATCAGCGGCAGCCTATATATAGCGGAACAGAGCACGCGAGCGCGCCGCTTCAACCGCAACGTTTAGCTACATATATAGCGAACGAAGCGGCGTTAATGATCGACAGTATATGAATATACATTTAAAGAAAAAAAAAGAGACCCAGAAAGCGAGGAAGAAACTGTTCGAAAATCTTCAACATCCACACCCCCACGTGCACCATTTCCCTCTCACCCTTCCCTCCATTCCGTTAAGCCCTCGAACAAATGAACCGGGCTAGCGTGACAACCGCCGTTTCCCCGTTGTACGGCGCAGGCGTGTAAGCCGCAGCAGCACGTCTAGGAACAAAGGGGCCGGCGACGACAGCGAAGAAATCAAGCTTTCGCCGTTAAATGAACCGTGCAAAGAAAGGGGCTCGAGCGTACGATATATATATATATATATATATATATATATATATATATATATATATATATATATATATATCGCTCAGTGAATCGCTTCGTCGTTTGCCTGTCCCACGGGGAATCGTTTCCCTGAGCAGGGCTAGCTGGCCCGCTGTGCGCGCGCGATTTGCCGCGGCCCGAATGAAGGACTACGCGTTCGCCTCTTCCCCCTTTCGGCAGCGCGCGCGGTTTCATAAGCGCGGGCGGGGGACGACGTCGATCGTCGCACGAGGAAGCGACAGAAAAATGAAACGGACACGGAGCACCATCGAAGGAAGAAGCCACGGACGAAGCTACGCGAAGCCACCGTACTTTCTATCGTACTATCCCCAAGAGAAAGGGAAACATATATATAGCGGAGAAAAACAAATTAGAAAAGAAACACAGGGATAAATGTGTGCGAAATGTATAATGCACGCTCTCCGCCTATGCGAAAGGGAACATCAATTCCTGTTCAAATCCGGTATAATTTTCCTTTTATGTGCGTTTGTAATGAGGAAGCGTTACATGAGCGGGATTCTTCAACACGAAACCATCACAAGTATAGCAGTGAGCGCACGTTCTCATAAGCACGTTTGCGAGAATAGCTGCTCGAACACAGATGAAGTGCTCCCTCTTTATATTAGTGGAGAAAGCGCGGGAGTGTCGTGGTGTTGGAATACTTATTTATTGCGAATTGAATCGAATGCGAATATTGAAGGATAATGGCATTCGTGTATATGGAATCGAATACCGAATATTTTCTCCTTTCTCACCAAAACGAAATCTAAAGTTTGCGTCGAGTCCAGAGGGGAGAAAAAAAAAAAGAGAGGCTTGTTTAAACATTGTTTCATACATGCACGTAATGCCGTTCGCACCTGGACGTCTAGTCAACTGAGCAGCTTATGAATGGTAACTTCTTCCAGCTTTGTAATGTCCCATGGTAACCACAGTAATCACACGCTAGACGAGCAAGTCACCACATGCACGTATACCCGACGACAGCTTTCGGTGACAGCACAGCCGAAGCTACGCACTTGCACGTGCGGAGTTTCTGCTCTTGTGTTACTAAGCCAAGAAGTGCCGACGTAATGCTGGCGGTTTACGTACAGACTAGGAAAACCAGACATGGACGCCAGAAAGCCAAAAAACTGGGAACAGCAAAAATCCCTTTCCTAAGCAAGCTTTTTACTTATGAGATAAACGTTAAAAAAAAGTTAAAAAAAAGAAATAATTGGTACGGTTTGTCTTACGCTACGTAGCTTCCAGTTGCTTACATTCGCGGACTATACAAGCAGATGCGCCGCAAAAAAAAAAAAAAAAAAAAATGTCTCCTTCGGCACCATAGCTTCGGCTGCGCTGCCACAGAAAGTTGTCGCCGGGTGTAGCGCTGTGTTTGGTGACGAAGCCAAGAAAAATGGTACAGCACTGCACATCCGTTTAAAGTATGCAACCAAGATGAGATTAGCCAAATAAAATGTTGCTTTGCATAAATCGAGATAAGGGCTAAGGCTGCCTTCAAGCAGACTTAGCCCTTGTCTCGATTTAGGCAAAGCAACATTTTCTTTAGCAGCCTTAGCCTTGAATTACTGGAAGTTTTGGTGTACAAAAGCGTCCGCGACTGTCCTGGAGCAGAATCATTCGGTACATTCGCAGCTTGCGTCAATCTTCCTTCACGGAGTCTGCCATATGTGCTCTCATACATAAACGCACAGAAACGAATAAGGAATTCTCGAACCAATTATTAGGTGATTAGCAAAGACTATTCGGTACGATTCGTATTCGATATATCGAGTATCCCCCCACATCCTAATGCAGAGAGTAACGTACGTGAAATGTGTAGCGCTTACAACTTCATGGAGACGCGGTTTACTGTACCTAATTCGAACTCAGTGCGATTCTCAACTACGTCATCCATCTATATAGTATACATATATTGGTCGCTTCCCTTGAGTGCATGCTTTCCTTTTGTATATGTTAGTTCGTTTTGTATATTTTTTTCTGATGATAGAATCTCGTGCGCTGCTTAACCGTCTAATAAAACCACACTTGTTATCTTGCATGTTATAAACAGCATGTGAGAACGTCGTGATATTATTTACCACGTTCTCACACGCTGATGATCTACCATTTGTGATCTTACATTGACATTCACTATCCTTGCAACTCTGCAGGGAAGCTGCGTCGACTTGCCATTTCTGTGTATTAATTGCATCGTTTATTTTGATTGTGCGAGTGAGTCTAATGGGGCGCGATGCCTCGTCAGTCAAAGCTGCATGCCTTCAGTCATGTTGCCGCAGGACGTTTTCTAAATGGCCGAATAATTAACTACTGTTCACTAATCACATCGTTCTGCGTGAATCCACAGCACAATCATATGTAGCGGTAGCATGCGGCATCTAATAATCCTACACTTGTGTATCATTATGCACTCGGCAGTAAGCATGGCCTTGTGGCTAACCTGTCCAACATTTGGCGATAACGACGACGACCGATAACAACGTCATTTCGAGCGGGAGAAAAGCCATATCCCGGGTGCGCTAATGCGTAACGCAACAAGCAGCGGGGATATAACAGACCCTTGAGGGACTCCGGCTTTGATAGGCAAGAGCAAGCCTAGAGTGATTGCCTAATACTACTGTTTGCGATCGATTCGACAGATAACTTCTAAGGATGTCATAAAATGGCCCCCGGAAACCCAATAAATTCAATTTCTTCAACAGAATGTCGTGATTAACTTTCTCGAAGGATTTACTAATATCCAGGAATAACGCAATGCTAAACAAATCTTGGTCGAACGCAGAAAACATTTCATCAGAAAATGATTCTAAAAGTAATGTAGTACCTTTACCAGCGACAAATCCAAACTGATGAGAGGACAAGATCGAGAACTTGTCAATGAAGGAAAGCATTACTTCCAAGAGAAACTTCTCTAACACTTGGGACAGTATAGGCAAAATAGATACAGGCCTGTGGTTTTCAATTACATTCTTTTTTCCTCCTTTGTGAAGCGGCTTGAGAAAGCAGTTTTCAGTTTTTCAGGGATAGAAGCATCGTCCAAAAACCTGTTCAGCATAAAAAGAATGCCTGACAGCACATGAATGTTTCTTTGGAGCATGCGCTGGAAGGCCATCAAGACCGGTTGGTTTATTCTGTCTGAAGCTGAAAATGATCCTAGGTAGATCATGTTCCGATAGCTTCGGCAGGAAGGCGGAGGCAGACAGATTTTTGGAGCGTGCAGTCCAACGCATGCCCGTAAGCAGCTCCATCAGACGAACGAGCAAAGCGACGGTTTTAACTCATTAGCGGTTGTTGCGGGGTCGTTCGAAAAGGAATCAGTAGCAGAGCTCCGGTCTTTACGTCGAAAGTGATTTATTAAAGACCATGTCTCTGCCGGGTTTCTGAAGGCTAGATTAAATTGTTGTAAGAGATACTGTCGTTTTGCCGATCTAATAAGGGCAACTACCTTGTTTCTAGCAGTGCTCTGTACTCTGCGCGAAATGTTACGTTTTGAGGGGAACGTTTCGAACCGTTTCCAGAACACATCTCCCTCCGCTATAGCACGAATTCTGTCTTCCAGTTGTGATTCTTTCGGCGTTTCCTTGCTACAGTTCCTTTTGTCAAGTTTTGAATATTCCTATTTGTTCACAAAAGCAGTCATAGACGACATGTGCAGCCTTTGACTTCATTAATGCAGACCATTCAAACGCCCTAATTAGATCACCCAGCTTGCGATGGTATATTATAAAAATTTTAACAACGTTGTTAGGCGAGTCATCTGCACGAGCACCTGTTGCTATTGGGACTGACGACGGAAAGCGGCAAGCCACAAAATAATGATCTGCCAAACGTTGCGTTATAAGACCCATGAGTCTAAAGAATGGTTCGATGTACGAACCGTAATATGATCTATGCATGAACTGACTACATGTCCATTTACCAGCTATTCTCGATCTGGTTTAAATGTGTACAATATTTTCAAGCCGTGGGAATAACAATAATATAATCGATTATTGGTCTCCAACTTAAAAACTGCTCAAAATGTTTCTAAGGTCCGTTTTGCGGCAATGACAGCGCTGTCTTTTCCGGATGTTCATTTCATCATTCCCTGTACACATTTACTAATGCGGGTAATGTTCCTTTTCCAGGACAGGCTTTACTCCCCTAAGCAAGTTGTAGGCGTGGAAGTACGGTATGTGGCAGTCGGTAGACGAGAGAATGGGAGGACGTCATATAAAAGGAGATAACCTGTAGAAAAAAGATCTTTAAAAAGTAAACAAATAAAAAGGAACATCAACAGAGATAGGGAATAGAAGAACGAGGCCAGGGAAGACACTGCAACAATAAAAGAGAGCGAAACAAAGAGTCAGAAATATAAAAGAAAAAGGGAGGGGGGGGGGGGGGGGGGAAGGCGTTCGTCACAAAGCAGGGTCAATACAAAGAGACGGCGAAAAATGGAAGCAGGCCAGACGAGACGTCAGTCTCTGGGAGACGCGGCGGCGACAGGCGAGAGAAACGCCCTCGGTGTATATTGCAGCAGGGCGCAGGCGTGGACAGGCGAGCGTTCAGAAGGCGGGGGGGAGAAAGATGCTTCCCAGGGCAACCCGGCCTCTTTTATACGTCGATCACGATACAGCGACGGGTGATCGCGCCGCCACGCGAGTATGCGTGGAGCGACAATTAACGGTGACAAGCGCGGCCCAAAGACCCCGAGGAAAGAAAGACACAAGCGCCTTCCGCTTCGGAGGGCACGTTTTATTATTTCTCTCTCTCTCTCTCTCTCTTTCTTGGTGACGTGTTCACGCTGTATTCTTCGTGAATATGACGAGAAGAGAATGCACACCCTTCGTCAAATGTTTCGAAGCCACTCTACCTTGTTGCAGCACCTCCTGTGGCACGCCTGGCGCTGCGAAGCTCCGGAGAACCATGCCTCGGAGCCTACACGGACGTTTTCTTTTAAAACGAAAGCCTCCTCTGCCGAGTGCCAGCGAAAATACGTCTCATGTGCGCGTACCTCACGAAGTGATCCTCTACATTTCGCTCTGAAACCTAATTATCGATGATAATAAAACACAGCTTACATAGCGTACCGCTCACCTAGTTAGACAAGACCTTCCTTGCACTATTTTTTTATCTTTTTTTTTTCAGCCAGTAATCTGGATTTTTTTTTTCTCGCGTCGTATTTTACAGGTTCCACGTTGAGGGACCCAGGAGTTTGTAGGGCTGCAAGCACCGCAGCTCGCTGGCCTGCGCGTAGGAGCCCCGAAGCGGCCGTGCGACTACATAGGGCGTCGGCGATGAATCACCGCTAACCCCCTTAGTCAGAAATCCGCCTTAGCACGACGAAGTCCACGTTCGACAAGATCTACAGATGCCGCCTGACGTGAACGCGCCGAAGGAAACGCAATGAGCGTCTTGGATACGTTCGCCCCAGACGTCGCCTCTATATAGATCGAGCCAAGCGTGTGCTTCAAATTAAGGCGCATTTTAACGAACACGATGGTATATAAGAGCAGCCACCAAACAGACGCACTTCCGCCACGCATGCGCACTCACCGTCGCGTCGAATATACCTGCGACGCCTGGTATAGCCTCCGGGGTGTTGTTTACGCCGCGCAGCAGCAGCAGCACGGGCCTCGCGCGCTTGCTATCGCCGTCATTGCTTCAGCCTTCGAGCGAAACCTCATATTATTAACGGCCTGTGCACATCTATGGGCTCGTATTTGTGAATGGGCAACAAAGCTGGCATTGCTTCTAAGAATACACGTTTTGTTTTTTCGCTTTCGTGTTACGACCAATTTCTCTGGAACAGGCATCAACCATTTATTATTAGAGTTTCGCTCGAAGGGCGATGCAATGACAGCGACAGCAAGCTCGCGAGTTTCCCTCCGCCCTTCCCTTTCTAACCGCTTCTGCCGACCCGCTCGGAGTCGTCCTACCCTTCTCTTCCATCTCCCCACCTCTTCATATTACTTTACACAAAACGGAAAAGTAGCGTCATGTCGCGGGATGCCAGAAAACTTGCGGGATGATAACTGCGTGAAGTATACTATCGCCCCAAAAAAGTTTAGGGACCAACGGATCGCACAAAAAAGCTGAATATCTCCGCAGCCTCAAAACGCAGCCTGGTATTCCCATTTCCAGCCTCTACTGGTATATGCGAACAACGCTGTGATGTACGGCTTGACTGGCTACTTTTAAAGGCTGCTTTCTCGGATATTTAGCGTTTTCTGAAATCCCGTGGTCCGTAAACTTTTTTGGTCGATAGGACGTACATGGAACAGATTTTCCCTGGAGCTCGGCAGAGAACACTTTCGTGATGAGAGAAAAAAAAAAGAAAACTTGCGTTACATTCGTGCAAATACGGCACACGTAATATTGAATGCGCAATATGACATGTTTTTTTTTTTTTTTTTTTTGCAGTGGATGATGTGCCAGAGGAAATTTACATAATCATTAATGTTGCCTTGTGTGTTTGGACGGCAGAATACTGTTTCTACGATTGGAGCGGACTATATATGCATTGTAATGTACGACTCATTCATTCCAGCAACAATGGTGGCACGAGGTTCCTTTATACGTTGTTGTTATTTTTTTCAAGCTTACCATCTTATATGCAAATATATCTAGAATTTTAAATCCATAAGGAAACATTTCGAAAAGGAGCACCGAACTATATTTCAAAGAATTGAAAACGGATTAGCAAAGTTTCGTTTACACTTAATTACCACCCCTATGTTAAGCTTTTCTCGAATTACAGGAAATTTGCGTGATGATGATCGCGTGACGTACGTACATGTGACAGATTTTCGGTGGAGTTCGGCAGACAACACTTTCATGTTTAAAAAAAAACGCACAATTAATTAAGCCTCGCTACAAAAGAGACTATCGCCATATACATTTATTACCGAGGTAGCTCGGACCGTGCACAGATTCTAATACCTTGAAGAAATAAAAACGTGAGAAAGAAACATAAATGAAAAAGAGGACAAGTAATCTGTCGGCCGCGCGGACGCGCGAGGTTAAACGAGGCGCGAACGCGTGAAAACGAGCGTGCATGCCACAGTGTGCGCCGACAGCCAACAAGAAAAATAAGACTGGAGAAGAGGCGGGAAAGGCGAAAGTGAAACGAGCCGCGAGGGAAAAAAAAAAAAAAAAAAAGAGGGGAGTGGGGGAGGGCAGGAAAATGTACACCTCCGGCTTATAAGTGTGTACGCGACGATCCACTTCCGTTATTAACTGACGAAACAGGAAAGCATATCCATTTATCCGCCACCGTGCAAGAAAGTAGACAATACAAAGTTCACTGAAACAGTATAGAAGCTCTAAGCATGGCCTGTTGTGCCCGTCCTTTCCGTCACACCGCATCGACGGCTATACAGTCAAGCCGGTTACTGTGTCGACGTCGTCAGGCCACCTTACGGGCGCGAGGCCAAGCGAGGGGCGAATGCCTATACCCTACCTATATATGAAAAGAGCGTGCCACTCTCCCTGACTTCCCGCTCGTGTCGTTTCTTGTGTGCCTACTCAGCGTCGCCGTCTTGTTTGCACTGTGAAGAAAAATACGTCATAGCAACTATAGCCCTATATTAAGCGTATATAGCCTTTCAGCTCCGAGGCTCGCCGCGCAGGACCTCTTGCAACACAACACCTAGTCTGCCCCCTGACGCAATACGCCGAAAACCGTACTAATGGTGCTGCTACTTTTAAAATCACGGGAAGAGTGCGTGTATTTGCAAATTAGGCGTAGCATAATTGAGCCACATGTGCAGGCAATGCACGGATGATCGAAAAATCTCAAGAAAGTGGGGCCAACCTGAACCGCACACCGTTAATTTTTTTTTTTTCATTTCGGTTTCGCTCCGGAGTAAAAACAAAAAACAAAAAATCGTAACGCTCCGGTTCAGCTGCGGTTCGAGCAAAAATAACTTTTCTTTCGGTTTTCGGTTCAGCTCCGGTTAGATACCCTGATCGCCCGGGCGCCACTTAACATAAAAACACAAAGCTTGCAAAAAAATTTACTCGAGGCAACTATGGCAATAGCATGGGAGCTACAAGTCTGGCGATTCAGCCATGCATTGCAATGGGCACGCCTGCTTGCCCACACGTCGTTCGTCTGACCTCGAGGCGCTCTGCGATTTTTTGCAACTGTAACATTTTCAACAAAATGATGCGTTATAATTAGGTGCGATAACTCCGTGATTATGCGTACGCGCCGACACTTGTTGCCTCACATGAGTTCAAAGAAATGATCTTGCTTGGAAATGAAAAAAAAAAAAAAATGTACCAAGCACAATAATAACGCCGCAAGAACGTCTTAAGACACAAGCACGAAGATTAGACAAATCCGTGTGCTATTCATTATTAACGTGGTAGCTGAACGATCGCAGAGCCGCACTTCTGATAATAAAAGAAAAGTGTGTAGAGCACAGGTGCGTTATTCTAGACACTGTGAAATTCCGCCATGTTGCCGTTTTCAACCAATCATAGAGAGCGAGCACCCAGCCCTATGAGCGAGCCAAAGAAGAGAATTTGGCGAATTCGACAATATGGCTGAATTTGACAATGTCCTGACTACAAGACGGTTAATTTCTTTCGAAACACGCATTTCTATGTAGGAGTCCGTCAAGCTATGCAGCTATAGTAATTACCGAGCTGTTGTAATCGCATGGAATAAACGGTTTTTCGACATCTGCGTCTTTCTTCGCAATACGAGCAAAACGCGAAAAGTCGCTCACGACGGGCTCTTTAGGCGACCGTTGGACCATGCGCGGGGGAAATTAAAATTAAAAAAAAATTGTGTTTCACGTGCCAAAACCGCGATCTCACTATATATGAGAGACGCCGTAGCGGGGGACTCCGGATTAATTCTGACCGCCTGGCTTTATTTCACAAACACCTAAACCTAAACCTAAACCTAAACACACGAGCCTTTTTTTTTTTTTTTTTTGCAACTCAAATAAGCTCCAAGGCAGCGCTGTGAAGACTCAAATGGCAGCTGCGGAGCGCGAGCTTGCGCCGCATACAAATGGCCCTCGAGACGTGCGACGCGCGCAATGCGACTCTCGGAGGCTCCTGCGCCGCGTGTCGCCCCACCTGTTGTGCGCAGGTGGAGCCGCGGCGGCCAGTTGCGCTGCTGCTGCTGCTGCTTGCTCGAAACCCTTTCCCACGATGGCGACCGACGACAACGTGCATATCGGCGCGCACAAAGAGCGAGGGGAGGCGGGCGCATCATCGCATGCCGTCTGTGGCGAGGCGACAGCCACGCGCAGTCGTGGCCGAGTGGTTAAGGCGATGGACTTGAAATCCATTGGGATCTTCCCGCGCAGGTTCGAATCCTGCCGGCTGCGGAAAACTTTTTTTTTTTCATTGTCTTTTTTTTTCTATTTTATAACACTTTAGTGTATCAAGGCATCACATGTTTGGAGCGCCGCGATCACTTCTCCGCCAGTGAGGCCCACTGCACTCTACTCTACTCCATGCACACTCGTGTGCGCACGAGACCTAAAATCAGTCGCTGTGCACGTGCGTAAAATATCTACATCTACGTATTGAAATCATGGCGACGACTGTAGTTGGGTGTGCTGTGAGCATAAAGTATAACTTAAAGAGCGACAAGCAAATGAAAGCATTGAAGTGGTTGAGTACAGGACGATTTCCTCATCGTGACTCTTAATTCAGCACGAGGGCATCGAGGCAACAATTAAGAAAGAAAGGTGACGCCGTAGCATCCGGATTAATTTCGACCACCTGGAGCTCTTCAACGTGCACCCAAATCTAAGTACACGAGTTTCTGCATTCCACCCTCACGGAAATACTATAGTGCACCGCTGCCCAGGCTCTAGCCAAAATTGGCCGGCACCCAAGGGTTCCGCCAGCTGCTGGGTCTGAGAAATAAAGCAATGCGGTCGCAAGGAGACCATTATAACGAGATGCAGGAAAAAAAAAAAAAAAACAAGGCCGCGCGGGTCTCTCTCTATTTGCGTGATCCCCGAATGGAGACCGCCGTGGGCGCGCGCGGGCACCGAGCCACGTAAAACTATACAGGTCCCGGTTAAGACCCAAGTCCGCGGTCACGCAACCGGACTCCGACCGGTCGGCGCTGCGCGGCAGGGTTCGCTACACTTACTCCGCGAACAGCAAAGCCAAGCCACGCGGCGCGGCATCTGCAGCCTCGGGAATGGCGTCGCGGAGATATCGCGTCTCGCTGCTCTCGTCAGACCGCGGCGCCGACGCGAGATAACGGCGCGCTCGCGTTCACTGCCCCGAGAAAGGCCATCGGCACGAAACGAAGAGAGAGAGCAGAACCGAGCACTGGCAGCGGGCGCGCCGTCCCAGATAAGGAGGAACAAGTCCGTGTATTACGTAACTACACGGAACAAGCTGACGAGGGGACGGTGTCAACAAAAGGGTCAACGAAGCGTTAAAGCTCCCTTTTTCCTTCTTCTAAGGCAAATCGGTTATGCGGAAGTCCGCAATGCCTGTGGAGAAAGGTTGACGAAAGGGAAAACTGTCATCCAGTACCAGACTGTATAGCACGAAACTGTACGGGTTTCCCACAATGCGTTGCAGAAAGAAAAAAAAGTCGACTATCTCGGAAAGGTGTTGGTTGCGGGTTCGCTCCTCCCGAATCAGGACGAGCTTTTTTCTTCAACTGCGAGCTTTTCTTCAAATTGGGTTTCCTTGGCAGCTTCGTGCTGCAGTCTGGTGGACGAGAATCTTCTCTTTCACCTTCCTTACTTATTATATAGCCCCTTCAGGGGCCAATCAATTCTGTCCATCGAAAAGTTAAGTTTCACCACATCTTCGTGCATCTTCAGGATGGTGAAAAGTGTAATAAATGGAAAGCGTTAATAATTTCTAATTGTGAATTTCCATTGCTACTGTACACAAGTTCACCATGCGAGAACTATCTCCAGGAATGTCAGATACGAGAACACCAACTACTTCACGTCTCACATACTTTGAAAGCACCCACACACCGTGAAAAAGAATGAAAGAAGTGAGCCCGCTACGTAATGAGTAATGACATACTGACACCGAGAGCAAGCCACCCAGACGTCGTACTTCCAATTCGTTTTTTACTAAACACCTTACAGATATTATTGAAACTCGCAGCACATGTCTAATCGGAAGTGTTTCAAAACCGTTTGCTACACATTTTAAATGTCGCTATTTTCACCAGTGTTTTTTTTTTTAATGCGCACTATCATGGCGCGCGTAAAAATAATTGTACACAGAATCGCGTGAGGGAATAGTTGCTTTGAATAATCTGACGTCAATGGCCACACACCTTTAGCCCGCGCCATGTCAGACATTTAGCCCGTCTCAGGCACACTCGTCAGTATATGTACGAATGAGTAATCTTATACTAACGATATGCCATATTTTTTACACTCCCTTACACTCCCAGGCATATACATCTGTCACTGTAACGCACTGTCACTGATGCACTGTAACAATGTGTGTGTATATATACAGGGTGTTTCAGCGAACACTTTCAAAAATTCTCAAAGGTTGCCTGCGGCAGATAGCACAATTCTAGTTCATGAGCCATATATATATATATATATATATGGCCAAAGAGTGCTCAGGCCTAGGTTATGAACATGTTTACCAACCGAATGCCCTCAAACTGAAACAAAGCAAACCATGTAAACCAACTAAACGACCAGGCGGCGCACCCATTTTACCATGACTTCTTAGACTTCTTAGACAGCCACAAATAAAATAAGAACGCTACAGGCGTACAGTGTTTTTTTTTTTTCTTGCTTGCTTGCTTGCTAGCTTGTTTGTTCGTGTGTTTTCTGCGTGGTATATTCTCTCGCCTATAGCTCTCTCTGTGTAATAAATGTACGTATACGTTCAACAAAAAATATATCAGCTAACAATTAATGTTCACATGTCCGGCCACTGTGTTAACAACGCCATCTCATCGCCGACGCGTATCTTGAGCTCTGTCACAAGTTCCTTTACAGACCCCTTCATCATGCACCGTATACATCGTACCCGACGCACGCATCTCTCACCGCACGTATACCAGTCATCCGCCGCAAGTCCCACATACGTGCCCGAACTAAATTGTCCCGCCTCGTTCCTAGCTCGAACTGCCAAAGACTGGAACGGCCTTCCTGCATGTTGGCACTGTTGGCGTACACGTCACTTGCCCGCCCTCGTTACGACGGCGTGCGATTAAATAATGCGGATACAGTTAACGATGTGTATCATTTGGAACATATACGTAAAACCCACCCCTCACGCAATAACCCCTCCGGACGACCTTAAGGGCACTAAAATGAACTGAACATACGAGAATATACGCAACGGTAAGAACGGGAGCTCATTTATCAAAAATGCATCCTGAAAGGCGGTGCGCTGCGGGCACAAGTTCAACGTGACTGCATTGAAAAAGGATCTGTTTCGCCTGTCCGTTGCGAAGAGTCGGGGGTAACCGGTGCTGCGAGTTCAAAGCAGGAAGGACCGTTTATGTTATTCGTTCTTTTTTTTTTCCCCCCTTTACTGGGTTTCTTTTTCCTGAGGCAAGAAAAGGTGAAGCAGCCAGAAAAATGTCAGCGCAGTCTGTCTATATGAAAATATTAGTATACCTGCTTGCATGTTATACATGATAGCGCCAACTTTACGCTCTTCCGCAACATTCGGACAACTATACGCTGCAAGCTAATTATTGGTCGAATCTTCAGGCTATCTACTATACTGCGAAAACAGATCCGTGCACTAACTAACAACTTGAGCTGCAGTGTCCACGAGCGCTCGACTTATATAGGCGCAGGGCGACAACTGCGTGTAACGAATGCTGGGTGTCTGTGGTACAAGACAACTGTTATTGCCACTGTATGCATTCGCCTATGGAAAAAAAATGTCGCAGTTTCGCCCAAAAGGCGAAGCATCGATTGCGATAGCAAATTAGTAGAGAGCTATTCAGAGTAGGGATAGTGGTTTTATCGGCTGCATAAAGTTGGACACATTCGATTACTAACTGAATTAACAATCGTGGTGTCAGCGCGCCCAAGCAAACATGAACCGATCACACTGAACGACCGCAGACAACGACTGTCAAAACGCCGCAGCGGGCGAAGGCTCGCGCGGTCTATCGCTTCAACGGAAACTGAGCGGCGAATGAACAGCGCATACAAATGTCAGAGCCGTGTGGAGATAAGAGACGGTGCGGGCGACCGCCAACGCAGGGCAAAGTGCAGAGGAGTTGTGCAGAGGAGAAGCTGCCCCCCTCCCTCCTTCCCGCGCTGCCTTCCCGCTTTCTTGCTTTCGCGTCGGAGATTGAGTGGCAAGATACGCCTTTGGTGCCGGAGCACAGCGCCGCCCCGCCTCCCTCCCTCCCATACCGCCACGGCCTTTCGCGCGACGGTCGCGTTTGCTTTCCGCGGTGCGTTCGCCCTCCGTGATAGCACGCGCACCCGCGCGCTTTCGCTCGGGCATACGGCGCGCGGCGACGATTTTATGGCCCTTGGAATCTATACGGAACCTCACGGCGACGGCGACGGTGACGGCGACGGCAGAAATCCGGTTGAAGTGTCCATATAATTGCTATCGCAATAAAATGAAAGTACCGAGGAGGGAACATGACGTTACGCAGCCGGCCTTCGCAACTCTCCGTGAACCCCCTTCGCTTTTTCTTTCTCTCATTTCTCCAAACGTCGGCAAAACACGTGACTCTGCGTTCAGCGGACTCGGCCAAGCCGCACGTTGCTGTCGCAGCCGTCGTCTTTCCGGAAGTGCGCGCCTGAGATGGTTGACAGCGGTGGTGGCTAAAAGCTATCGCGACATGATCACGTCCTGCAGGGCTGACTTTTCCTGGTTTCAATCGCATCATGTTAGATGCATCATTCAATCGCATCATGAAAGTTAGAAAAGTTAGAAAGTTAGAAAAGTGTACAATCATTGCATTCTACCAGTACTAACATATGGGGCAGAAACTTGGAGGTTAACAAAGAAGCTCGAGAACAAGTTAAGGACCGCACAAAGAGCAATTGAACGAAAAATGTTAGGCCTAACGTTAAGAGACATGAAGAGAGCGGTGTGGATCAGAGAGCGAACGGGGACAGCCGATATTCTAATTGACATGAGGAGAAAAAAAAATGGAGCTAGCCAGGCCACGTAACGCGTAGGATGGATAATCGGTGGAACATGAGTGTTACCCAATGGGTGCGAAGAGAAGGGAAGCGCAGTCGAGGACGGCAGAAAACTAGGTGGGGTGATGAAGTTATAGAAATTCGCAGGCGCAATTTGGAATCAGCTAGCGCAAGACAGGCGTAATTGGCGATCGCCTTCATCCTGCAGTGGACATAAATATAGGCCGATGATGATGATGATGATGATCCCTAGCGCGCTCACGACGTCACAAAAAAACCTCGGAAAGAAACAGGTCATGCAGGACCGAGAGTTCGATATTGCTAAAGCAGACCTTGAAGACGAACAAGAAAACATTTGTGGCGATACTTTGTCCGCATCGCCATTGAAGACGAAGATAACTTCACAGGCTCGGATTTTCAATAACTGCACGTCGGCACATCTCATGCGCCCACCCGCAGCAGTTTGTTTCGACCTATACTTTGACTTGATGCCCGCTTATTTTTTTTTTTCCTCCGAGCAAAGTGACAACCAAAGCAGGGATGACCTCAACAGAGGACAAACTCAACAGAAGCAAAACTTCTTCACTGTAAGGCACAGCTGAACCCTGCGCTTGCAATGAACCCTTCGAAAGCAATCGTTGGAGTCAACAATGCTCAACGCCGCAGAGCACGTGTAAAGCGCGTCCACGCATCAAACGCTCGCAGAAAATCAAAAGGGGCAATTTCCGCACGCTGACTGCAAGCTAGACGGCTAATGAGAGTGTTGTCGCCGTAATTGACAAATCGATCCGTCCCTTTTTTCCCACCGCCAACTACTTGCATCCGTAAACACGGAGTAACCATCCCCGCACGCGACAAATGTGTTAAGAGCTAGCACTGTGTACATGTCGAAATTTCTTCCTACGTTTACATGTCTATAACATTTGCAACCCAGGCCAAATAAAGTATGTTGTATGCATGACAAGAAATACTTTTTTTCGCTCTGATCCTGAGACCAAGAATCTATTTTCGAATACTACTGTTTTAGGAAATGTAATACTTGGCTCATACTGGGGGCTATACACTGTCCGTATGGAAGTCTGGGCTTGCCACTAAAGTGGCCTTGAACTGCGGTAGTGGGGATCGAGTTACTCGGACCCTGCATAAGGAAATGCTCCCCTACTCATTCTGTTAATCAATATTTTTTTTAAGCTGTCAGCGGCCCGGTCTATACGAAAGCCGCCGGCGGTATCATGAAATTTATGAAGTCGAGTCGTGTCAATTCGGCTTGTCGGATCGAAAACGCTATACAGGGTGTTTCATTTTAGCTGCACCAAATTTTTAAAAATTGCCTGTGGCAGATAGCACAATTATAATCCTTGACCTAAACTACTCGATGAGGCGGCCATTACTTCCACGAGAAATCAAAACGCCTAATTGAATAATTAACATAATTACGCTAAATTACTTTTAATTAATATGGCACATCTTTCAATCTACGAATTATAGCCGCTGAATTCGCAAGGCTTGTTCAGGAAAACGCTGTTTTATGCAGTGAAGCACAAAAGTAACTGGAACACCAATGCATTTCGTCGGACACATTGAAAATTAATATCACGAAACTGGTTCAGTCCTGAAAATTCGTTCCAAGTGGACACGCCTTGCGAACTCAGCGGCTATAATTCGTAGATTGAAAGATGTACCGTATAATAATTAATGAAAACGTTAATTAGCGTAATTATGTTAATAATTCAATTAGGCGTTTTGATTTCTCGTGGAAGTAATGGCCGCCTCATCGAGTAGTTTAGATCAAGGATTATAACTGTACTATCTGCCACAGGCAATTTTTAAAAGATTGGTGCAGCTAAAATGAAACACCATGTAGAGCATTATAATATCGGTCGGTATATGAGGTTATAAGACCAGAACTGCAGCCAAAACTAACTGCAGCCAGAACTATAACTAGAGTCAGCTGACCGTTTAGCGCAATGAGGGACTGCATGTATTCTGCGTATAAGCCGGCGTAAACGTCTCGGAAGCGGCATAACCATCGCGAATTGTGTTTTGAAAAAAAATTTTTTAAATCTAGAAACCACGCTACATTAGATTCTGGCCTGCTCTATAGTTAATCACAGCGTCGAAAGATGTCGTCACCAGCGCTGCCTGCACTTCTCGAACTTAGTCGAAACAAGATATCACGAACACGAATACAACGAATTATCAGATATAACGAAGCAAATGCCAAATATACACTTTTTGTTGGTGCATCGAAATTATGTGACCAAATTTTACCGCATTTCATTGTTGTTAACTATTGTGTAACCTTTGCTTTGTGAGCTCAGTGTATGGATTGTTTTGTGTTACTTTTTTTTTTTTTTTTTTTTTACTTTTAAGGGCGCTCTCCGCAAGTTCAAGTTCTCTGTAAGGGGGCGCATATCCCTATAGTCAAGCACTTTTTGTCTTTTAGGCTTTTAGGCTTTTTGTCCACGCAACTAGACATCCGTGTGACGCTCAATAAATGTTTAACTGATTCAAATCTGAAATGTTTTGCGCCAATATCAGCATGTAATGAATTCACGCTTGTGGGAACCCTCGTGTTCCATAACCGCCGCACGGGCAGCGAACGTCGCGTCACGCGCATGCGTGCCAGGGAGAGTTGGCAGAGGGGAAACTTTCCTTCCGCGGGCGGCGCACGGGAATCGCAAGCGCTATCAGCGCCACCGGGTGGGTCACGCGAGATCCCGCTGATATCGCCCGGGTCCAGTGATGTTCAGTGCAGGGAATTTTCCCTTTTTCAGGGAATTTTCAGCCGTCATTTTGGACAAAAGGGAAAAAGAGAATCTTCGCAATATTGCAGGGAATTTGTGGAATGGTGAAATTTCTCTATAATGCCCAAAACATAGCGACACGATGCGCTTTCGGATTCTGCAATTGTTTCCGGCGCATGCAGCAGGCAAAAGCATAGCCTTTGAGATTCGTTACTGTTACTTATATAAAGCGATTTCTTGTTTACTTTGCGTGTTTGATTCGGAACCCACATTTACACAACGTATTCACAGCACATGGGCTCCGAGATTGCTACGTGACATCGTAGTGGAAGAGCTTATTGTTTCGTTATGAATGGGCAACAAGCCACAAGCATCCAATCCAAAGAATAATCAAAAGAGGAGCGTAGGAGCGGCAACCGGGTGTTTATTTGAACGTTTTGCTTGCGTCAGTTGTTTTGTCATAAACAATGGACTCCGATGACAGCATGGATGACGCATATATATATATATGTATGTATGTATGTATGTATGTGTGTATGTGTGTATGTGTGTGTGTGTGTGTGTGTGTGTGTGTGTGTGTGTGTGTGTGTGTGTGTGTGTGTGTGTGTGTGTGTGTGTGTGTGTGTGTGTGTGTGTGTGTGTGTGTGTGTGTGTGTGTGTGTGTGTAATTCGTTAGTGCAGGGAAAAATCCGGGGATTTTATTTATTTATTTACACAATACTGCAGGCAGCAATGCTGCCCAAGCAGGAGAGGGTTTACAAAAGAACATTTTTTAGTAGTTTTTCAAATGAAACATAAGATGTGCATTCAACAACAAATTCCGGTAAATGATTCCATTCTTCGCTCGTAAGTGGAAAAAATGATTTCTGAAAGATATTAGTGCGGGCAAAGTACGACTGGACTACTTTAGAATGAAAAATACGTGCCGACCTCTGTGGAGCAGGGGTAATATATGTGGCATTTGCTAAACCAGTTTGATTATGAAACAATGAGTAAAAAAAATTTCAGCCTGGCGATTTTACGGCGCACATGGAGCGGATCCAGTCCAAGTTGGCCTAACATACCAGAAACTGACGACGAAGTTTTGTAGTCGGAGCAAATAAACCGTGCAGCCAGGCGCTGAATTCTCTCAAGTTTATCAATTTCCTTATTACAGTATGGGTCCCACACTATGGAAGCATACTCTAGGACTGGGCGAACGAGGGAAAGATAAGCTTGCAGCTTGACAGATGAAGGTGACTTCTTTAGCTTTCTACGTAGAAAGCAAAGTTTTTTGAATGCTTTGTTGCATATGTTGTCAATATGGGTGTCCCATTTGAGGTTACTGTTAATTGTTATGCCTAAGTATTTCACAGAGGTAATAGATTCGAGGTTCCGATTGCCAATGTGGTAAGTATAAAGTAGCGGTTTTCGTTTCAATGTTATTGGCATTGACACTGTTTTGGAAAAGTTTATTTGCATTCCTCTGTCGTCGCACCAGTCCGCGAGTTTACAAAGACTACGGTTAAGTGTATCCTGGCATGAAGAACTCCTGACAGAAGAATAAATGACACAATCATCAGCAAACAATTTCACCTTGACATTAGGATCCACATTTTTAGCAATATCATTTACATAGATAAGAAACAGCAGGGGTCCCAGCACTGACCCCTGTGGTACACCGGATAAGACAGGCAGGCTATTAGATTTCACACCATCAATTTCCACAAACTGAACACGATTTTCTAAGTAAACCTGAATCCAATGAACTATATTTTCTGGTAGTCCAAGTGAATTAAGAATTTCAATTAAATTTGCATGTGGCACACGGTCAAATGCCTTTGACAAGTCTAGAAATATTGCGTCAATCTGCAGGCGGTCATCTATGGCACTGGCAAAGTCGTGTACGATAGATAACAATTGAGTTGAGGTTGAGAACTTCCTACGAAAGTCATGCTGAAAATCTACAAAAAAGTTATTCGCTTCCAAGTGGTTGGATATGTGATTAGCGATAATATGCTCCAAGAGCTTACAACATGTGCTTATGAGGGACATAGGTCTGTAGTTGTTAGGAATAAGATTATCACCTGATTTAAACACCGGTATTACTTTGGACGTGAGCCAGTCTTTTGGTACTGAGCTCTGTTTAAGGTATGCATTAAAAATAATGTATAAGAATTCAGAAGTCAGTTCGGAGTAGCGACGAAGAAAGTTGTTAGGCAAACCATCCGCTCCAGGCGATTTTTTTACGTCAATATCAAGCAGCATGGAAAGAATGCCTTCGCGACTAATTGAAATGTCAGGAATTGATTGAGATGCAGATGGTGTATTTGATTTATCATGGGCGCCGAGAAGTGAAGGTATAGTGAATGCTTTATAAAATGTGTCATTTAATTCATTGACGATATCATTAAGATTAGAATTCACGCTATTGTTTATTCTTAGTAGCTGAACACTTCGATTAGAGTCGGACAAGAAACGCCAAAACTTGTCTGGGGAGTTTTTTAAGAATGTAATCATAGTCTGGTTATGGAATTTGTCACGGGCGTTACGTAGTTTGATGAGTAAAGCATCTCTTAAGGAGCGGAGTTCGGTATTCTGAGTTAGCTTATACTTGCGTTTGCGCTTTATTCTACGTTTGAGATGAATGATTTCACGGGTAATCCAAGGGTTATGACGTTTAGTTTTCTTTTCAAAGGTTATGACGTTTAGAATCGGGAGCGGCGGCGGAAGTCTCCGCCGCCGCTCCCGATTCCCGCACGTGGTTAGTCAACCGCGTTCTTGCCGCGGCAAACGCCGCCCCCCCCCCCCCCCCCCCCCCCCCCCCGTATTCCTCAGTTGGTAAGTCGGAAGCCCTTCTTTACCTAGTGTATTATTCTCTTCGAGGGAACCCTCAGCGATGTCAACTATAGCTAGCTGGCCTGCTCGAAGTGTTAGTTGCAGTCGTAATAAATGCTTTCCGAGTGTACACGTGGTTGTCGTCTATTGTTTCCTCGAGCTTGTACCGGACCGCGGTTGATGCGCAGGCATGCGCCAACCGCGGGGCTCGGTGTGTCGAGGCAGAGGGCCGTTGGCACCCCCCCATATCCCGACACGCTTATAACGAATATCGGTACATAACGAAAGTACTTTCGTGTCGGATGATGCGGCTTCGTAATACCGAGGCTCGACTGCATTATATTTAGTTCAGGTTTCGTGCTTCGCCATTCGCTTCAGCAGCGCGATCGCATCTAATTTGGCCGTTTCTTTCGAACAATGCTTCGCTCGAAACATTGTTCGAGCAACACATTGTTGTTCTCAGCGAATTCCCTTCGCATACAGGCGCAAGAAGTGCCGGGTTGGTTCCGCGCAATCACGTGACTGACACTGAACAGGCGCGACCTAAACAACTCACGAAACGCTGTACACACGAAACGAGGGGGACTTACATATATGAGCGGCCGCATTCGCTTATAAGCCGTTCGGAATTAGGTCAAGCAGGCGGGCGACACGGCCTGCATGCACACCTCGGCTTTCGATCGCACCGGCACACCTCAGCGCCGCCTCAACTTGGCCAATGCCGCGAACCTCGCGTGAATCGAACAGACCTCACAATCGGCCATGGAGAGAGAGCGCTCGATCATCACACGCTTCGGCGGCGCCACACCGCACCTCCGTTCTGCGCCCCACTGCGTCTCGTCACTTGTCCTGCACTGAAGCCGCCAACTTCTTCGTCCTCGAAAGTCTCACTATATACAAGGACAATCGGGCTGCATCCACGTAAGCCTCATAAACAGTTGCGCACCGGAGGCAATTCTCAGCGCTTTCTCCCTCTTCGCGCCAGACAGAGCGAAGAAATATGTCTTTCAGCCACGCATATATATATATATAAAGGTTAAGTGTACGCGCCGTCAAATGAAGCACGCATGCAAAGCCCGTTGTTATAAACCGAGGCCGGAAGACAACGAAACGCGTGGAAGCGATAATATATGCGCCCGCTGAGAGTCGGCATACGTAATATATTGACAACGGAAAGAAACGGAAAACGATGACCCACCGACTCACGCCGTGTTTGTCGCGTGAGAAAAATATGAGCGGCGCTTGAAGGGAGAGGGAAAAAAAAACAAAATAACACGAGGGCGCGTCACTGCATGACGCCGTGTCTGTATACGCGCGGCAGGAGACGCGAATGGGGTGCGGGTCTGTATATAGTGCGGGCACACACGATGTCACGGTGCGTGTACGTCGTGTACACAAAACGACCCGGCAGCTAGCGTTGGTGTAACTTAGCGAGTATTTAGTCACAGCTTTCGTCTCTTTGGAGTCCTATAGCGACTCTATTAGTAGGAAGGTTTAGAAATAGCGCACCCGAGAATCTTTACGCATATGCCAAAGCCCCGCCCCGCGCGCCCTGTTTTCGTTCTTCTGTATACCCACCCTTTCGCGCTATTTTGCGTATATTTCTGCGTCCTTTTGTACGCTTTATTGGGTTCGCGCCCCCTAACTTAAGATGTGCAAAACCTAAAACTCCCTCATAGAGAGCTTTAAATCCGGGTATCCAAGCAGTGGCCAGGGACGTAAACTCCATTGTATGCGGCCTTCGTGTTCCTTGGTACAAGCTCGGCTGTATGCGTCTCCTATAGATATGGTTGCGCAAGAACCTAAAACTTCCTATACTGACTTTTTCTTGGTGACGTAAAGCTAGTAAACTGCCCCGACAAAATTCCTCAGGGTACTTTGCCTATATACTACATGACTCGCTCTCATATCATCTTGACCTCTGGTACCGATTGCAAAAAAATAAATAAATCAGGGATTAATTTCTCTCACCAAACTCCGACCGGTGACTCGTCACTGCAGGAGGTAATTAAGGGCTACAGCTTAAGAAAAAAAAAGAAGAAGAAGAAGAAAGACATAAGGAGCGCGTCAAGGAACAACTAAAACGTAAAAAAGACAAATCCGAGCAAGTCGATCATCATCATCACCATCAATCAGCGACTAGTCGCTAAAACTGGAGTGTTTGAGGCCGCAACCTAGCGACAAACATCGATTTGCAGAAGCGATTATGAAAAAAAATTTTAAAAAGAATAAAAACCCGAGAGCGTTTTCTCGCATGCATGCCCGCCAGTTCTCGGAGACGAGTACGGAGACTGCACGCTGCTCCGACGATCGATTCTGTTGTTTCCGGCACAAACGGTCGTCACGCAAGAGGAACGCGAGGCACAAAGTTTTGTCAATGTCCACTACATTAGCGGCACTCACCGCAAGATCGAGGTGAGAGAAAGACAGAGAGAGAGAGAGAGAGAGCAATCTATTACGGCGCCTCGATCGCGTGCTTCAATGTACCTTCATCCAGATCAACCGATCGCTGCGTCGTTGTCTCTGGCGACTGTTTCTAAGCGCGCCGCGCCAACAACAGCTCTTGACGCGTCGCTTATAATATCGCGAAGAATGTACAATCTACAGCACGCTCTCACTATAGGTGTGGACCGCAAGACCAGGCATGCTCGCGCCTTAGGGCAATCCCATATGGGCATGGACGTAATTGTCCTAAATGTCTTGCCAAACGACGTCCTGGCGAATAACGTTTCCCTAGTCCGTGCCAGGTATGTCGTCTCGCTGTACTATTATCACTGCGGATGTAATATTTACTGCCTCCAAATTTAAAATAGTACTCGAGTTCTACATAAACAGAGCTCCGCTAACAGAGTTCGCAAAATGCGATTCCTTCAGGGAAACCAGGGACAAAATATTAATCCAATCAATCTACGAGGGTAAATCGAAAAGGCAAGTTTCACATAACATCCTCATTTACGCACAGGAAAAACTATACACATAACTTTATTTCACATAAGCCTCATCACAGCAATACATTTTTGGCATTGTGCAATCACTTTTCGTGTCCCAACCGCGAAGAAATGTTTGGTTGGTAGCTCACAAAACCATTTCTGCACCGTTTGATGAACTTCGTTATCTGACCTGAACCGAAGGTCACGCAGTGCCTCCTTCGAAAGGCCGAAGATGCGGTAGTTTGATGGATCCCATGGAGGAAGGGGAAAAATATAGATGAGAGCATTACGTCACGCAGCCAGCCTTGGCACGCGAACGCTCCGTGAAGCCAGCCCTTTGCACAGTGTCGGCCAAACACGTGACCTGTTGAGTCGAGATCACGCAGCAAGAATCGAGATTTGCCGAGGCATTTGGTGCCCCTGTGGGGTTTTTCTTTTTTTTATCTATGCGCACTTGTTCGGGGACCCTGCCGCAGCACTGCATGGCATGCATAGCGGGAGCCCTAAAATTTACCGCGCGTTCAGACGCGACTATCACGTGTTGGGCCGACACGCTTGGCTTCAATCGCAGTTGCGCGATGCTCCCTCCTAACGTTTTCCTTCTCCATGATGGAGCCACATCAGCGCTGTACGGCGGATGGGGAAGCGCTAACAGACTACGGTGGATGTCCACCGGTTCGACTCCCTCTGAATACAGAAAGTGCACTGTGGAGCACGCTGGTGCAATCGGGGAGTACTGCATTCGTACGGTTCGACTCTTTTTTTTCTCCGCGACACTCGACTGAATGATGGGGCAGTGACGGATACTCGTACTCCGCCCTCACTCCAAGCATGCACGTGGTGACGTCAGACACACGTACCCCGTTTTTATTTATTCACGCGAAAACATAAAACTGCCTTTAGTTTTACAGCGTAAGCTGTTATGGGCTCATTCCAATAGCCGTTTCTGGTCGCGATGATGCCAACGCCACCGCTCCGTAGCCGCTATCGCGGGAAATGCGAAAAAAAGAGTACCCGCTCTCCGCCGGGATCGAACCTAGGCCCGCTGCGTGGGAGTCGGATACTTTACCACTGAGTCACGCAAGCGCTTGCGATCAGGCAGAAGAAATATTCCCTTTATACGCGCCCTGCGCCTCCGACAGTATGGTGGTGCCATCTAGTTAACGTGCCTGCAACCGCCTCGTGCGACGAGATGCGATTCAGACGCGATTCGATTCGATACGATTCGATACGATTCGATACGATACGATGCGATACGATTCGATACGATACGATTCGATACGATACGATTCGATACGATACGATTCGATACGATTCGATTCAGACGAGGCGCGCAATCAACGCTATCTCGATGTTAGATGTGCGCCACGTATCCTGGGTACACGTTATGGCGTCTCCTCGCAAGGCACGAACCGCTGCTCAAGAAACGAATCGTAGAGCTACGTGCGCGGCTACAACCAGGCATCATCGGACAACCGCAGCTCGCCGTCACAGGGCGGACAGTTCATATCGTTCTCGTCAAAATCGCGGCGCAGACACTTTGCCGCGAAGACCTTGTTTTGCGTGGTGCCGAAATTGGAGCTACTCTTGCGCCGCTCAACCAGCTTACGCTGTGACTGTGCTGCGTGCGCTGCGCATGCTTGTAACTTTTTTTTTATTTACCCGCGTAATAAAATGTCATAATCATCATAACTAGCAAGTACTACTGGGTGACAAAAATACAATGACAAAACTACAACGTAAGCTAGACTTAAAAGATTTTGAAAAGTACTTATTCATATGTACCCAACCGATACATCTTAATCCTATTAAATGAGCAAAAGAAAAACAATAATACTATTACAGTTCAACAATCTTAAGTGAATCTTTCATGTTCATGAACGAAATAAAGTTGAATAATAAAGCTAGTACAACTCACAGAAAAATAACAATCAAAAATAATAATCAAGACATATTCGAATAAGTCTTACATAGTATTTTTCAGATCCAATTAAGGGAAAAGCAGGATCATCTCAAATCAAGACTTGAGAGAAAAGACGTCACAGGACTTCAAATTCAAGAAACGATCAGCTCAATCTTTAATATATAACATCACAATTCAGAAGCATTCGTTTAAAAAATATGTTAAATAAATTTAACGCCGCTGATGCCTTTTCCCGCTCCCTTGATCGTGGTATGGCCGGATAGTATCTCAACGTTTTTAAACTCGCGTTATATTTAGTGGCACGGGAAGAGGTCCTTCCATTTATTAACATTTCTCTATATATATCTAATCATCATTTTATCCCAAATAACGGAATAGATGTGATCACGAAGTGCACATGTGACACGATTTAACCTGTGTGGTTGCATTGTTCCAAAACAGGGTATCTGCTTGCCCATGCGTCTTTTTATAAGGAACAGTAACGAAAACTGCCATATCTAAGTCCTGCCGTGTTTTGCAGAAAACTACGAAGCCCGGCGGACACAAGCAGCAAGGAATTTTTTCAGCAATAATTTCGCTGACTAAAATATGTTAATTCACGATTTAATTACTAACTTTCGGAAATATGTGGAAATATATAATTGTGAAATTGAAGACGAGGAGTAGCGAAGTGTCTGCTTGGCAGAAATATTGACTATGGCACCCCTTTCGAGATGGGCGGCCTTAGAATGTGCGACGAAAAACATTGGCGTTCCGGTTTTAACAGATTCCCCGAAGCGGGCCTCAACAGTTCGGGCCGGTCCTAACAAAAACGCCGCGGCTCTTTTTTTTTTTTTTGCGAACAATATATTGTTCGTAATACATGACACAACATTCATCAAACCGTGCAAAGCGAGTCCAAATTTGTAGCGTATGAAAAAAGAGAGAGAGAGATAATTGGGAGACTCGGCAGGTATGTGTACTACCAACCTGTGCGCTCCGTGCTCTCACACTTTACATTTAGCGATCGAGTTTGGCGGAAACAGTTTTTAAAGAGAATCTTTCCTTGCGAAAAGAGAAGCTGAATAGCTCACAGTGCAGGACAGCACTACCAAATTTGCTGTATACCTTTTACAGGTGTTCCGGCTGCCGGCCTTGTTTTCTGCGGAATTACTCGGTGATAAAACAAGCGATACCTAAATATCCCCACTGCAACAATATACGTGATCAAGAGCACAATTCATCTCCTAAAGCAAACCTTACTACGCGTACTTTCCTAGGATTTGGGGTTTGGCGTATCCGCCTATATGGGTCGTTTTTTTTTTTTTTTTTCCTTTTTTTTTCCGCTGAGTATAAAGCGATCGAAGCTTCCTATTTCACTGTCTCCAGGATCGACCCGCCCTACAGTCGGTGCGCTGACTCTGGATACAGCGTCACAGCAAAGGGGGGCCAATCCGGGAGACAGTATAATGCACAGTCACGTGGGTGACGTGGTGGGGGGGGGGGGGGGGGGGGGGGGGTACGTCTCCGCGTCTTGCCGTCTTTCCTGGCTAGGCAGGTATAATCGCTATGTTGCAACACGCTAATCACATTGAATATAATCAGTTGCATGCCATTCACTTGCCCGCTTCACGAAAACTTCGCTTCTCTGATACTAAGTGGTTCGTTATGAGAAAGGAAGGTTGGCGCTATCTTCTGCAGCCCTTGAGGGAGCACGGCTCAGCGTCAACGGGGAGGGGAAGTGGGAGAGAAAGGAGATAAGAGAGGGACTTTTCTGATTACTACTAAGTGGTTCGTTGTGAGAAAGGAAGGCTGGTCCGATTCCAACATGTGTGTTGCATCTGCGTATTCTTTTCCCCTTTCCTTTTTTTTTTTTTTTCGTTTCTGTCGGCCGCGCCGAAAAAGACAAAAAATAAAGAAATGCCGAGTTTCTTTTCTCGGTCGTCGCACGCGCGCTCTCCGATCCATCCGCGCGTCGTCCCCTCTCGCGATCCGCACGCGTCGTCAGCACGCCATCCGCACGTTTGTAGAGAGCGGCAGGATCCTCCGCATATCCCAGTTCGCTCGCAGAGCACGTCGGGAATGCGCGCGGATCGAGGCGCTCAAGGGGTCCAAATCGCACGCACCGTGCTCGAAGCAGCTTTAGGGCCCTCCCGATTCTTTGTATCCTCCAAACCCCACTTCGCTGCTTCGAGCGCTTTCCTCTTCGACATATAGCCTCTGTTTCTCTTATATAGTGGCGTCTTCATTTTATTATTTTTTTTTTCGTTTTGACAGTTCAAGGATGGGGCGTACGCGAATCTAGGATGCGTAGGTACGTATACATACATACACAGGAGCGCGCCTCTGCAAATACAGGCACTCCGAGAAGCGCGACGCGCACGCGTAAAACGCACTTATATGCCGTCGCACTTTAGAAAGGACACAAAAATAAAAGGAAAGAAAAAAGCTAGTTCGGGAAAAAGTAAAAGAAAAAAAATGGGTGCCGGTCTATGGCGCGGTGCAAAGAAAGCGTGCCAAAAAAAAAGAGCGACGTGCCAAAAGAACCAAACGAACATCGGTCAATCAGAGTGGTTGCACTTCGTGTTGCAAAATGGAGAAAAGAGAGAGAGAGAGAAAATAAAAAGGGAAATGAAGGAGTAGCAGGGCCACTCCTCCTGTGTGTCATACTTTAAACTTCTATCAACACTTAGTACTACTAGAGGGAAGCGTGATACCTAAGAGAGCTTTTCGGCCGCTTTACGTGGATTTCAATGAAATTTGTCCTCGTTACTTGAAACGACCTTGTGACTTTGCAAATGGATCACTCGTAACAAAATGTTGCGTTACGAGTGCAACAGTTCGCTACGGTTATGCATGTGCGCGGAAGCTTGTTGTCTCCACGCGGTAACAAAAATAGCACTGCTAGGAAATTTAGAGAAATAAAGCTGAATAAATAACGTCAGAAGAACGTATGAAGACACAACCACGAAGGCTATAGAGACGAATCCATGAGCGACCCATCATGCCCGCGCTATAGCTGAACGATCGTCAGCACTGAACACTGAACTAATTTTTGTAGGAAAACTTATTACGCTGTTCTCTTTTTGTTCCCTACCTTTATATATATATATATATATATATATATATATATATATATATATATATTCGTTTTCTTTCTTTCTTTTTCAGTGTATAGAATTTTTTTCATCCCTTGTGGCAGACAGCACAATTACAGTCGTTATGCTGGATTTATTTATCGTTGGACATTACTTGCAAGAAAAATAAAAACGCGTAATCAAATAAAGAAAAAAAATCACCGACAATTATGAAACTCCCTAACGCGAAATTTGAGCGCAGCTGTTTAGGTGTTTTGAATTCGCGTTATATTGAGGCAAAGAATTTGAATCTGACCGTCAGGGTGCTCTCGGCGGCGGCGCTGAGCCTCTGCTCGTGCAGCTTGTTTAGCAGCAGCGGCAGACGAAGCACTTCCACCGGTTGCGTCACTCATTGTTCACAAATAAAACGTGAACACGGGAACGCGTGGCTCGACGCGGAGCGCATTCTCTAGCGGAGGCGGCGCTGGCGAAGTAGCGCATGCGCAGTGGGTCGCCGCCGTGGAGCATATCTCGTGAGGCACTCCCCTATCCTCCGCACCCTTTCTCCATACTCTCCTCCTCCGCTTATCACCTCGAGGTAACGCTGCGCCCTCCTCCTCCGTTGCCTCCTCGCCCTCTCCTCGCTATCGCCTTCTTTCATCCCCCGATGCGCTCAGCGTTCGCTCTTTCATCCTTCGTTGCGCTCGTTCGCTCGGTTACGCCGAGGCACGCCGACGCTCAGCGCAGGAACGGGAGAGCTGCGCACTAAAACACTAATTAAGTTACAATTAACTCTTCACGGCACGTCTCGCAAACGTATTGCAATTGAATTGTGGCCGGTGAGTTTGCAAGGTGACTTTGCCGGTGAGTTTGCATACGCACACGCGCGTGCATGCGTGCACGTATGTTGTTTTTTTTTGGGGGGGGGAGGGGTTCACGCACTTGACCAGGGACGGGGAGCTTGAGAGGGCACGTACCCTCCCCCTCCCCTGAGCACGTGCCCCTGGCTACGCCATTGCGTGGAACGAATTCTGAGGATGGCACCGGTTTCAAGACAATGCGCCGTCAACTTGCGATGAAAATGCACCGTCGTCCCCACTTTTTCAACAAAGCGCCGTTTCCCATAGTGAAGCACAAAATCGTAATTTAAGTGTCACCACGCAGGCTAGAGGCACATGTTCCCGCACCGCCCAAGCTTTCGAAACACGTATCCCATGCTTGTCTAGGACAAGTTAGGTGTGTGAGGAAAGCCTGCTCCTGGAATTGCTGTCCTCTGTGTTGGCCACGCGCATTGAGCGGCCTCTTCACATGCGGCGCTGCTTTCCGGGGGCAACCTGAATTAGCCTTCGATGCGAATATCCTAGCTATAGCCTGACCAAAGCAGAGTTATCCGAACCTAAAATGGGCGTGGCGGGCTCAGTACATCGCTTACGAAATTATGTTGGCAACCGAAATATGCATTTACATCACCGCTAAATGAAAACTTATTATACATATGTTCAGTGAACTGCTCACAACTTGAATATTTGAATCACACGAACAAACCCATGACAGCTCCCCGAAGTATAGAGAACGAATTACGGAAAAAAAGCAAGAAAAGTTATGGGCGTTCCTTTTACTATTAATAAACTACTGATAAGTTCCTTAGCATTCTACTGCCGGCGGTTCCCCTGTATTCCAACGCTTAAACAGTTTCCAATGCGTCTGCGCGTATGTATAAAAAGTGCCTTGAAAGCTGGCTTTCCAACACTGCGAGTCTCGGTGAGGGAAAAGCACACTTTCATAACTCCCGTCATTATGCAGCCCACAGTCGGAATATTGGAATTTGCGTGCGCGTAATCGCGAACGTTGCCACGATAAAGACGAGCATCTCTACAAATATAAATAAATAAATACCAATAATCCGGAATCGAACCTATAAAGTACATCTCGATTGTGAGGATGGCCCTGACCGTGCCCCATGAGGAAAATCCAGACCCTGCCCATGTTACGAGGCTCTAATGCCTCGCGCCCCTCAATCATAGTGCTGATAACTACACTGCAGTTTCCAGCACGGCGACGGCACGCATAGAATAAAACAAAGTGTGAGCGCGCACACACGTAAGGTATTGCGGAGTCAAGTACGGAGCTGACAAAGGTGAACCTAATCACACATCGGAAGCCATCCGGTTGTTATAAATTCGCAGCCAAGTGCAGTCGGAGGCGGTTTATTTAGTTTTATTATATTGGTTTTATTGAAACCGTAGGAAGCGCCACGTCGCGACGGTGCGCACAAACTTTCGAAAAGCGATTGGTTATGTGACATGTTCGTTTTTTCGCACAATAGTGCTCAAAAAGGTCGTTCTTCTTTAAAACCAGATTTTAACACTGCAACGCTGTAACACGATACCCCCTCCGTATTCGAGATTTACTTGAGTTTTATCGTCGACGCCTTCACCTTTCCCTGTAACGTGTAGCGACTACTATATATACGTTCAATAATTGATACCGCGCATTCAGGCACATTACGACTTTCACGTGGATCGCACCAGAAGACATGATCGTCGAGGACGTGCCGGCAGCGCATCGCCCACGAAATCTTAACCATAAGGGTGCGCGAGAACAGTGACAAATTTTGGAGTCCAGAACGTGCGAGCAATAGCATTAGACGGTTACTATACAACACCATCTATTATCCCCGTTTTCCAACGATGGCGCTGCCACAGTGACCTACAATCGAACATGCGACCACGTGGGGAGGACGCGCACACAGAGTGAAAACATTAGAACGCCTGTACATACACGACTGCTCCGCTGGGCTCGTTTCTCGTGTACACGGCCACAGCGGCCACGTAATGAACCAACCCGGCGCTTCGAGGGAGAACCGAACGGCAGCGACCTTTCCTGCCACCGTGTCAGACAGCGAACCAGACGTATAAAAAGAAATAGTATATATAGGCGAACCGGGAGGGGAATTGAGCAGAGTGCGGGCACAACAATGGAGGAGCGGTCTGCCACACTGCAAACGCTGCAACAGCAACAGTAGTGGCGGCAGCCGAATGCCTCGGCGGACGACCTCGTGTGTGAGTATGTGCGAGAGCGTATCGTTATACTAGAAATATAAGGGAGAGAGAGAGAGAAATAATAACAAGCAGCTGGATTCACTGCGCGCGCCGGTGGCCTGCATCGTGATGCTGCACTGCGGGCCGGCGACGGCATCTCGGCCTTCCCGCTTCCTCGTTCCAAGCACGCTCTCTCCTCCTTCGCTGCACACACTTTCTCCGCGCGGCATCACACTCGTGCCAGTGAGGAGCATCCATCCCGCCGCCAGAGACGTCGTCCGTGGGTCGTGCGTGGGGGTGGCGGCGGTGAAGGAGAGAGTGCCGTCTATTAAGGCAGCTATATAGCAGCGTGTCAAGGCCTCGTCGCGTGCAGCGCGAGCCAGGCGCCCTGCCTCGTCCGTTTAACATGTACACACACACACACACACACTCACTCGCCCGCCACGCTGTGATTTAACGGCGACCGAGTAACGGGAAGCGACGAGACTCCGCCGCCGGTTGCACAAAACACAAAAATGCGCGCGGCCCAGCGGCGCGAGCCGCATACACCGCGGACGTGTTGAAACGCGATGGACAATTCTCGAGCGACAACCGAGCTTCGGCGCCAGTGACGGGCGACCCTTGTCATCCCACGCAACGTCGTCACTGCTAAACCTCGCAGTGGTTCCATTATCGAGGAGGCGTTGCATGGTAATGTCCACGTTGTATAAAAAACTCGGCGACCAGTCAAAGCACATTGCCTTAATAACAGCGTCGGCATCGCTCAACGGTGTGAATCGACACAGCGCTGACGATATGTTATGCGCGTTCCATGTGGTTGCTCTCTGTCGCAGCTGTTCGAGCTCACTCGAGGCGCTTTGTTTCGACACTCGCGACACACGCTCAAGCGACGACGCTGAACGACGGTTTTTTTTTTTTTTTTTCCCTCCGTGTTTCTTCTCGACAGCCGACTAGGCAGAAATATACTTTGAGTGCAACAGGTGTCGCGGTCGACGCGTCTGACATTTCGAGTGTCGTCACGGTCACGGTGCGGAAGAAGGGCGCACGCGCAGTGGCTTCTTTGCAAGAAAAGCACGTGTCACGACAAAGCACTTACCCCAACTCATCTCTCTCTGCAGCAACCTGTCAAGAAAGCCGGCAAAGCGCTTCGACGATGAGCCCTGACACGCCTGACATGCTACCGCTGCGATTTTTATACACTCCACTGACAACACATGTGGAAATACATCAGCAGTCCGTCTTAGAAAAAAACATGTATGCAGAGTGTTACGTGACGAATTAAGGCGTTTGATGCACCGGAACGACGTACAAACCTGTGCTGTTTGCAGAGAAAACGTCATATCTAGACAAAAGATGGCAATGCCAGAGTCCACAGGCAGATAGTGTTTTTAAAAACCCACTTAAACGTGACATCCCCTTTTGTATGCACATGAGGGAGTGTAGCTGAACCACAATGTACGCATGTTGCGATCTCTTCGCTGGCAATGAAGCGAATGAGATGGTTCAAGACGCCAACGTAACGCTAACGCACGCGCTGCATGCCCCGCCAATACAGTGAAAAGTCAATATAACGAACACGGATAGAACGATTTATCGAATACAACGAAGAAAATATAAAATGACTTTCGTCGATATCAGCCTGCAGTGAATGTGTGCTTGTAAATAATATATTTTCGTATCGGATCTGAATTCGTTATAACGAGGTTCAACTGTATAAAAGCACCCAAAATAAATCCCGCCTTGCAATCATCGCACTGGCGCTGCGCTTGGTGCTTACAGTATGCGTTTCCCACTCGCGCTCGTTGCAGCAAATATGATTTCCCGACGTGGCCGCCTGGCCTGTATAGCGAGGGACTTCACATTCCAGAGACACAACACGTGCGTCCTACCAAACTGATAAAACAACGGTCGAACAAGGAGCGTCTCAGGCCTGAGCCAACGCATATCGACAGCGTCAGTGCCCAGACAAGTCTTATTGCGGAAACGTTGGCTTCAGCCTGAGAGATCCCTTCTTCGATCACTATTGGTCACTTCCCAGATCTTCTCGTGAGCCTCTGTCCTGTTTGGGTCTTACTGCACTGCACTTTAACGTGCGGTGCGTGCACAGCGCGGTACACTTCGGAACTGTACGTAATGTGTATTTATTTTTACTTAATGCATACTGCTAGCCTTACATGTAATGCTGTAGCAGGGTCGGGACACGAACTATGACAGTGGTTTCAAACATGGTTAACTTTGTGTACACGCCGTGGTCTGACGGCACATAGACCTCGGAAATGTTAGCGACCAAGAGCGAGCGTCCCGCTGTTTTGGGCTCCGCCCATTCTCCAGCCATTTGCTCCCCATAGTGCGCGCTACTCGATACCTGATCGAACGCTACAGCCAGCGGCAAGTTTGAATGGACCTGTCAGAGCTCATAACTGTCAACAAAGGCGCACATACACGCGATGGTGGTAGAAGTTAGGTCCCAACTCTGCGCCTTAAATCCCCTCACCCCCCCCCGGCACCCCGCTGCATATATGTTTAGAAGCTCCGCGTGTTTAGCGTTGCGAAAAACAGTGACGGCGAAGCCCGGTATGCTTTACCGCGCGCCAAGCTACGCAGTTTACAGAGGAGCGTGAAAATTCTTTCGTCGAGTCAGCGTCATGGGGTAATGGAAGATACGACTTCCAAGCCCATAGTGGAACTTTAAAACCACTCCCAATAATGCCCTGAGTCGGCAAATAAATAAATAAATCATTGTCTTTTTTTTTTCATCCTAAAAAAAAAATCAATTATGCACCGTACAGTTAAGTTACTCGTTTCCTATTGCGCTTATTTTTTTCACAGCTGACTTTTCTTGTTGCATTCTCCACTGGACCGCGGCCACGACCACTGTATACGCTATCGTTTCATTTATGAATGAAAAGTGATTTGATTGACTGAATGAATCAGTTGGCCGGTCAAAAAACAAGAAACGCATCGGCATATAGCAAGATGCAGCGAGACTATACACAGTGCGCGCAAATTTCGTATGTCGCTGCTATACACGAGAACATCGCGACAGTGCCGACCAAACTATACAGGCGAGTGCCAAAAAACCTAGGTCGAATGAAGGTAAACGCGGTGGAGGCGAACAACCAAGAAGACAACGTCGACGAGCACGGAGACTTCGCGGCCCCTTCCCCTGGAACGGCCTAGAGAGAATGGGTCGTTTGCATGCACCTCACTGCAGAGGGGCCGGAGCGGCGCGCTCGATTGTGCCCGCCGCGCGCGCGCCCGCTCGCCGGACCGGCATGCGGGACGCAAGGCCGAACCCGTCCGCGAACCCCGTTCGTGAAAGCCTCCTCCTTCTCTTCATCCATCGCCGTGTTTACGCGCCTGTGCACGATTAACCAGAGAGAGTGATCCGCCCCGGTCTGATTTATATACGCAGCCGTGGGAGAACGCACGCACTACATACAAAGGAAACGTGCGCGCCGACAAAAGGCGCCCGAGGAACGACTTCCCGGGCGCTCCTCCCAGCGTGAACGTGTAACTAGAGCAGCGAAAGCGAGCCCAGAGTCTACTCGCTTTGCTAAGGAGACACGTAATTCGGCATTAAGTAAGTGTGCACGCACACAGCGTTGTGAAACGGATCGAGCGGCGCTGTCTGACTGGACGCGGAGCACTTCTCCCGCGGAACAGAGTCGGACGACGGGAAATGTTCTCGCTTAATTGATGTTATCGGGCGCACACACATACACCACCGTGACGCGGTCGGTTCAGCTACGTGATTGGCGTTAAGTGCACGAGCAGCGCGGAAGTCGAATGATCGCGGCCACCGATTGAGGAGACACCTTCCGCGGCCAATGAGGTGACACCTTGCGCGCCGCATGACGTGAGGTATACAGTGTTTTTTAACAGATGGGCTGGCTCTCTAAACCACGATTTGCAAATATAGCCAGTGGCGCGACTCGCTTTAATTTTCGTGTGTCGGCTGTTACATTAATTAAATGCTGGGGCTTTATATACGCGCCACAACCACGATCTGATTATGAGTCACGCCGTATAGTGGGAGACTCGCGAATAATTTGGACCACTTGGGGTTCTTTAACGTGCACCTACAGTCTAAGTACACGGGTGTTTTCGCATTTCGCCCCCATCGAAATGCGGCCTTCGTGGCCGGGATTTGATCCCGCTACCTCGTGCTTAGCAGCCCAACATCATTGCCACTGAGCAACCACGGCGGGTTATACTATACCTTCGAAAGTATATACGGGAAGAAAGATCGCACGATCATTCTCTACGCATCGGGCTTAAGTAATCGTGTCTGTCACAGTCATGTGAGAAATTCACCGCAACAAGAACGTAACCATATTGTTATGTAACAAATAAATATTTAAATTATAAGGGACCTACAAGCAAGAGTCCGCGTGCCGAGCGCATTCGCTATTTTCTTTGCAGAGAACAGGCTAATCGAAATTAATACGTGCTCTTCTGGCCGCTGACACACTCGCTTTGGCTCCTTATATACGCGTAGTTACGTTGGCGGCGATAAGATCTGCCCACATATATAGTTCAATTGCGCTCGAAAATTTGTGACACAACGACTCAAAACATACGTGCAATAACTCGCATAACCAATAATCCCATGCCTATGATGTCTGGAGACATTTTTACACAATCTCCATATGTTTTTCGTGCGGGTTTATTAGATATGGGAGTTACAAGGCTATATATATCTCCTTTTCTCGATAGGGAAGCCCCGTCGAGCAAGGTCCATATATGCTATGCATACACGGTCCAGTTCGCCAAACAAAATCCACAGGAAGCGCCGAGAGAATACACCCCTTGCTCCCAATTTCGTGCTGGACACATCGGCCTTCTCCGCAACGGACCGCAACGGAAGTTGTATTTTCCGAGCCCGCTAATCCTCCGACGAGAATGATTGTAGAATGATTGACTGCTTCATTGGGTGGGGGCAAGTTTTGACATCCCGACGCGCCAAACCGGCTATAAGCGACGCCTGTAAATCAAACCGCAAGCTTTACCCGTAGTAACTGAGTCACCACTGCGCCAGATGAAGCCAAGCGCACCGATCGGCTCAACTTCCGATTCTCTCCCCTCTGGGCATGGACGGCGATCGGCACTCCAGAGATAAAGACTCGGAATGTATAAGCGTTCGTCCGCGGCCAACGGCCTCTCCTAACGAATCCTCTCGATCGTCCGGCAGACTCGCTGACACACACACACACACACACACACACACACACACACATATATATATATATATATATATATATATATATATATATATATATATATATATATATATATATATATATATATATATATATACAGCGCGCGCGCGGCATGCAGCTCGCTCGGTTGTGCCTTCTTGGCAGCTATATAGGTGTTCGCGCACTCTCACGCGCGATGGCTCGCACTTGTGTTTCTCTCCCGCCACCGGAAGCGACGGCGGTTAAACTGTTGGCACAGCTAGGCACCCGCTTATTACTTTATTGACCGGTCTCGCCACTTCTCGTGGCATTTCGCGTGAGCGGACGCGGCGCGCTGCGGGGCCGCCTGTCCGTTCCAGCTGTGCACACGTAACACGCGCGCCTGCCCAGCAGGATATATATATATATATATATATCCTTACCCTGCCACCAACCTTTCTTTGCTGGTGCCGGTCAAGCGCAGTAACAAAGAAGAAGTCAAAGGAAGGACTCGGATACGTATACTGGAAATGACACGCACATACGAGGGCAAGATTTAATAGAGGACGTATACCAGGAGAATACATGTACTAATCTCGTTAGTTCCGCCACCTTAATTTGCAAATGCGGTCACAAGCTTTATAACTTCGATAGATCACGCCCTTCCACGCTCACTTAAAAAATGTTACATCCACGCGCACTTTCGCCACACAACAGTAAACCAACCATACGCCCCTCTTGAGCGCGTTTGCTTCACCGCTGCATCCCTGCCAGTCAGGAAAGTCACGCTCGTCCATAGCTAGAGGTTCCGTAGCGTTCCCACAAGGAAAAGTACTAGAGAATTTTGCACCATAAGGGACGCGACGTTCTCCATAAGTGTGCACTCTCAAAAATTTTACACCCTTCTGGAGGTATTCCTGCCCCCGTGACGAAAATTTTCATCAACCTGCGCGTCCGATGATTTCATGTCCAGAAACGTTTTGCGCGCCTTGCACGAGAACACAACGATGAAACCAGGAGGTACCAGCAAGAATTGATGACGACTGCTGTATAGCGCAAGCCCCAAGAGATGTAATATTTTCCGTATAGCGTGTATAAGCAGTTTGAGCCCAAAATTTCTCCCCTTGCTCATGCATAATGGGCAGCTTATATATATATATATATATATATATATATATATATATATATATATATATATATATATATATTTGCTCTTGTATAATGGGCAGCTTCAATAGCAGAAATGTAATATTTATAGAAAGCCCCTTTCTTCCTACTCAATTTCCCAAATTAACCTATCACGGTGTCGACCTCCGAGAAGTTGTGAACTAAGCGAGCAGCTCGATGCCGCAAGTATACGTTTGGAACCCACGTACTTCCGAGAGTCCAATAAAACTGGCATGCTTCTGCACGACGAACTTTGTTATTGTTGTTTTTCGGTAATTAGGGGTGCTTGGGTCCAAGCCAAAGCCAAGCAGACTTTGGGTACGCAAGGCACTTGCACGGCCTCCAGCGGCCGTGGCACTTGCGTCCTCTGAATCGCTACACAGCGATTTCATTTATTTTAATGGTTTATTTTTTGTTCGCAATCAGAATGCCAGCTGTCCCCGCCTGAGCCTGCACTTCTCGTTACAATGAACTCACACAGAGCGTCTGTAAAATAATTCGTGCCGGCGATCGCTGCTGGTACGAACACGCTATGTCGATGTGAACAGTAAACAAGCAACCAAGTGTTGCATATAGACGCAGACATAGAACACAATTTCTTTCCTTGAAGTATAATAACAGATACAGTAATACAAACAAACGCGTAGTCAACATATAAGATAAAAACAAACCAAGAATAATAAGACGAAATGTCACTCAGGCTGGATGGCCATAAACATGCTAGAGCCACCCGTCTAATTAACTGATCGATTAATAGATTCTGTTGATTTACTTGTATGGCATTAAGGGAAAAAAATTGTTTTCCCTGGATAGTTGTCCCTGAACTTCCAGAAAAAGTTCTGAAAAGCTGGAAGCCGCGTAGCACTTCCCGTCTGCGATTTTCATTATCGCATTCGCGCCGTCAGCAAAAAAGCGGCAACACACGCGATGTCATACTCCGATGAATCGAGCAGTACCAATCGCACAGCCGAACTAAAGGCAGCATTTTAAATTGAAGGGCCCGAGTCGGTTTATTTACTTTCCGCACGCTTTTAGAGCACAGTTCACGGGCGACCCTGAAACAACTTCCCAGTAACGACATACACCAACGTACAACATATATCGCGCGGACACGATATGGAAAGACTAGGAGCGAAGGCGGCTGCACGATCAATGAGTCGAGCTGCCGATTACATAAGAGCAGTTCTCCGGAAGCGATCGACTCAACGCGGCGTGCGTAGCATACAAAGCTAACGTATGCGACGGATTTGGGAGATAGAAAAAAAAAATAATAATAATAAAGTACGAACACGTCGAGTTCACGCGAAGAGGGTAGCGCGGGGGGAAAAGCAGGAAAGAAAAGAATGCCGTAAATCCACAGAGAAAAAGAAACGGACATCAGCCAGCGAGCACTTCGTCCGTCAAGTTGAAAAGAACTCGTTTTGGACAAGACCCGCTTTTAACCTGACCAGTTCTACTGCATACGCGATTCATTGTTGCTGCTGACAAGCTAGCGCGTGCGTTGACGCTTCGAACTATTTTTTTTATTTTTAAATAAAGAATGTGCAGCGAATATGACGACTAATAGCAATTTGAATCGAAAGAACCGTCTATATAGACACGCGGTGCGCGCGATAAGGTGCATGCCGTTCTGACGTGGGACGCAAGCAACCGCAGTTTCGGTTCCGCATATGCGACCAAACATAAGCACGATCGAAACTCTCCGGTGCACGCATTATATGTTGTCTGTTTCGTCGCTGGACTCTACATTCAAAGTCGAGGCAGTGTGAAAGTGGAGTCGCTGAATTAGTAACAGGACTTTCGGTGAGACGGTATTATTTCGGCGGATTCCCCGCCGTTTGAAACGACAGACACCTGAAGATCTAGCTCCCGAGATGCACGCGACCCGCCTTCTTCAGACGCGCTTCGTGAAAGCGACGTATGACATGAGTGCCGCCAAGGCAGGCGCTCAACGGCGACATCAACAAATCATTAACCCGACCGCTTTTTTCTTTCCGCGTCAATCCGACGGTCATTCAAGTTTGCCGGTCGCTAAACGCAGTGATGATGACGGACGCCAAGGCACGTTTGTTGCCTCCGCATTCCTGACTTCATCCCGCCGCGCGTGTTTAGGAACGCGAACGACCGCGTGAGAAGGTTCTCACGCCGGGCGCGCTTTACAGAGCCAATTCCTTTTAGCAATAGCACTGCAATTTCTTTTCAAACGACCCGTTCTATTTCGTCGTTGCATTCGAACGAGAGCTATGAATCCACTGGGATCACCTGTCCCATGGAGGCTGAAGAGGAATGAATTCGAGCACTTACCAGCGTTCACGTCGCAAGAGGGGTCTGCGCAGGAATAGTTCCCACTTTCACTTCACTTGACGTCCACCTCGGCGACACAGTATCGTCAAAATCCACGGCATTTTGCACCACGATTCAATCATGACAGCGGACCAGCGTTCATCGCACTTCTCTATAAAACTGAACAGGAACTAAAACCGAATACTGCGCCATCTGTTGTTGCCTTCAACAGGCGTGAGTGAGTATCAAAAAGAAAACAGCAAAAACAACCATTCACTACAATCTTTTAGGTATAACTTATTTAAAATCTACTCAAAAACAGTTTTACAACATTATTTAAATACTATCTTTGTTTGACACTCAACAATATTTATTTTATTTGCGTGTCATTTGCGGCGGAATACAAAAGCCATTCCAGGAACACTGTTCGACATTTCGTCCGCTCGACCTGAAATGAAGCGGCGTGCTATTTGTCGTTCGTAAATAGTAGTTATGTCCAAAATGACTTATCTTGATCGTTTAACCGGCGTTTGAGCACGCCAGATAGCGTAAAAATATTAACGGCAATGCGGACGCCTTAGTTGTTATTTATTAGTTGGTTGTTGTCATTATTGTCGAATTCAAAACCAATCATGCAGACGATCTTTCGGACGGGTAAGCGCTGCATAATATTCATTCATTCATCGCATGATGAATCGCAATCTTCGCATGATCTGACACTAAAAACGACGTAGGCTTCGTAATGTTCATTGGCTGGAAAAGCAAGGTATCTGTCGATCATTTACCGTCACCGTTGTTGTGACAATGGAAGTACGCTGTTCTGCCGACACAAGTTCAAACGTGAATAATCGAGCGAGCTAAACTCTAGAAAGCGTGTTTGTGTTGCGTCACGTTGTGCTTTCGCTCAAGGCTATGGAGGCGTTATCGAGATTTTCTGCTCATTTGTGCGTCAACTTACGTGGATGGCGCGTACTAACAATAATACATTTATGTATATGCGATCAATGAACGCAGGTGTCAAATGCTCGTTGCGCCTGGCTCCTAGAGCGTCCAAGGCGCCTCACGTGGCACTCACGAATGACTCGAGGAGGCAGTTCGACGTCATCGTCGTTGGCGGAGGACATGCTGGCACCGAAGCTGCGGCAGCCTCTGCTCGGATGGGCTGCAACACTTTGCTGCTGACCCACCGCTTAGATACTATTGGTATTGCTGTGTTCGTTGCACTCGCTTGATACACAAATAAACACCAGTGAATTAATGAACTACAACCATGATCAAGGCCACAGAACAGTCGTAAATGATACAGTGATCACAAACGATCAGACAGGCACCATGAATGAAAACAATATTTGTTTTACTTTAAACAAATGGTTGTTGTGGAATGCACAGACGGCAGTGGTAACTTAGACTGTCCAGCCCACACATAGCTTTGTCCCCTCAGCCACATGCTGCATGCACATCGACACAATGGCTTCACCATGCTGATGGGTTTAATTTCTTATTAATACATCTGCCTGCTGTCAGTATTTGCCTCCACAGCATTATGCTTCTGCTGTACATATACCTATAACAAGAATGCCTGTGCATTCTTGCCATCACAGACAACTGCCTTACTTTAGGTCGTGTAATCATGTTATGCATGTTGTAGTGCTGCTACTACTTATTGGTGCTACCACTTGGAACACAGGCATCAAACACTACCCACGGCATCCACGCCTACACCTCTTGGGCAGAAAAAGAAACGAAGTCGCATGTGTCTGCACTGATATGTAATTTCTCATGCTGCTATTCATCGTGGAGCCGGAGTTCATGTGCTCTTGCACAGCCTGTTGCCTGCAAAGTGGCCTTCAGAATGCTGCATACTGTATATCTCTGCCTTGAGATTGACACAGTTAGGTGGAAGATGTTGCTTGTGGGAAGAAAAGCTAATGTATAGCAGTTAGCATTCTTGCAGGCAGCTTATTCTGTGGATAATTTCCCTTGCAGGAGAAATGTCCTGCAATCCGTCCTTTGGTGGCATTGGCAAGGGTCATCTCATCAGGGAAATAGATGCACTGGGTGGAGTTTGTGGCAAGATATGTGGTGAGTTGGTGCCGCACAGTGTTTTCTTTGTCCTTGTATTTGTTGCCAACTTGCATTTTTTTGTATGCATAGTATGATAAAGTGGGCTACTTGAGCTTGTTGGTATGGCATCGCTAGCCATGCTTGCGAAGCACATGAAGAGTAAGACACAGATGCAGAAAAGGACGAAAACAAAGTGCTGCCTGCTTCCTGTAAATGAAATTATTGGTAGCAACTTTGTATGTTCATGCTTTTATAAGTCCATGTTGTCTTCCTCTTTGCATGCTTCGTGAGTAGAACTTTATGCATATAGCTTTGAATGTCGAAAGTATGGCAATTAAATATTCCTTTTGCTATTGTAGATTTGTCAGGGATCAGCTACAAGGTTCTGAACAAGAGAAAAGGACCAGCAGTCTGGGTAATATGTTCATTTGATCAATAAATCTCAAATAAATAATGCATTGCGTGGCTTCTATAAATCAAACAGTTGCTCACACAATTTGCTTACAGCTTTAGTATATTTTTGTTTCTTGTTTACAGGGTCCAAGGGCGCAGATAGACCGGGGACTCTACAAAAAGCACATTCAGGCATACTTGAAGAACCAGAGAAATCTCACGATACTTTGTGGAACCGTCGAAGATCTCGTACTGCAAGAAACGGCGGAAGGATCGTGCTGCGTTGGAATCACCTTGGGTGTGTGGACTGTAATGCCTTCAGTTAATATTTATGACAATTAATGTACTCTGAAGATGCTGTGTTTAAATTACTTAATTATAAAATACGGGAAATTTTTGCCCCACCAGCTTATTTTGTTGCCATGCTAGTATATGCTGGCATTCTACTTGATGTAGATGATAGGTAATCTGCATTGAAATCACGAAAGTCTTAGTTTAGAGCGAAGCTGCTGTACGTTTACCTGTACACTATAGTCAACCTTTAAGAATATAAAAAAAACATGGAAATTTGATTGTTATAATCAGCTGTAAGTTACATTTGCTGTGAGTTACATCTCGATTGACAATTAACGTTCCAGTAAATGGAACCCGTGTACTTACATAAGAACACACACTTCATTTCTGCTATCTTGACAAGGCAACGTGTCAAAGCAGTGCAACTTTGAGCACGAAGCTCATATCTTTAAAAGCCCATAGTTCAGCAGTGAAGAAACTACTCATGAGAAATTGAAATGCAAGAAAACGGTTATGATAATATAAAAGATAATAATAATAACAATAAAAACTAGTTTTTTTTTTTTTTTTCCATTTAGGCAACTGAATTAATTTGTGTCTTAAAAATTGAGCAAGCTGAAAAAATAATTAATCTATGATTGGGATCTGCAGTGAGTAGAACTCCACAATTGCATGATGCGGCACTTTATGTACATTAAAGGGACCCTAAAGAGAAACGCTGAATCAGTTTAGACCGATATAGTAATCTTTTAAAAGTGTGTTTTCATTCATAGCGTGGTTGATTACTAGGAGAGAAAATGAAAGCCAAACTTTAATTTCTTTAAATTCACACTGAAACTCCAGCACTGGTATGTCAGTGTAATGTCACTGCAGGGGTCAATCTAATTTCTAGCATTTGGGCTGTCGTGATGAAGTAAAAGTTCTCGAGACTTGCTAGGTTCAGTCTTTTGGTAATTTAGAACATGATGTAGTCCACCTATACTGATAAAAAATTATAACTGTTCCCAAACAGATGCTATCGACAACAATGACGTCATAGGGAGTTGGTGCAGGAACTCCTAGGCAGTGTTGCCATCCATCATTCGCTTTTGCTTCTTTGCTGGCTTATTAAACTGCCTGTCACCATAAGAGTGGCTCTTTTAAGGGTAACTTACTAATAGAGCTCACCTTATTTTTCTTTTTAGTGTCCCTTTAGTAACAGCAATTCTTGGGAGTATGTCAAATCATATGCCCTGATGAGCTCATATTGTGTGTGCATGCAAGGTGTGCTGAGACAGCCTCTTTCCAACTCAGTGCATACTGCCTATATTTCAATTATGCCTCAATGGAGGCACGTGCAGCTCAACACTGGCCTGTTACCGGAGGTCCCGCCGCATTGGCAGTTATACGTAGGCAGGCACATGGTCTTAGATGCTTGTCTCAACTGGACTGAGCTCTGAGCAACATACTCAAAGCAGCTTACATGACGTGCCTAATTGCCGAACAAACTGAGCTTGCACTATGCAGGGTTGCCAGCCAATATCAGCATCATTTGCTCAGGAAAATTTCATCGTTTCATTTGTGGCCCACTTTTCCCAGAAAGCCCTTCCTAAAGAGATCATGAATGGTTGAATAACAGATGCCTCAGGCTGGAGCCAATGCTTCGAACAAGGAATTCTTTGTCAATGCAAAAATTTCATGAGGTTGGAGAAAACACTGGAGTCGACTTTTCGATAACAGGACTTCTCTTCGCCAGGGCAACCACTCCGTCAGGTGTTGCCCTGATGAGAGCAAGTCCCCTTGTCAAAACATTGGGTCTAACCTGAAACCTCCCTTGCCTTGTTTGGCCAGTGCTAATCATTTCAAGTTTCCGTCTTGCTGTGAACTTCTGTCTTGCTTGGTTTTCTAAAGAGAGAATAATTGAGAAACATTGTTTCACTAAAGCAATCCAAGGACAAAGACTACTTGAGGATTTTTGAGTGTACCTAATACCAAAATGTAGCATTCCTTTCTAGTATCAAGGCCTCTGCTCTTGAGTGAAAGCAAATCTCTGCTATATCAGCAAAGCACAGTATCAAACGAGTATATATTTTAAAAGAGCTTGTGCTGCTCTCTGAGAAAAAGGAAGATGAGAATGTTCTTGGCTGCAGGTGGATCTAGCCTTTCTGGAATTGCAAGCAATTGCTACGCCTATGAGCCGTTCAGTGCACGATGTTGTGCCGCCATGCCTGCTCCCACGACACAATGCCCCAAAAATAAGTCTATTAAATGTTACTTATCACAAACTAATTTGAATCCATAGTACAGTGTTATGAAGTTGCTGATAATGAATGTTCTGGTATTGATAGTCAAGCTTGAATATTGACTAACCTAGCCTCATGTTGGTATGGTTGCTCTTTCTAGATGATCGCTCTACAATTCATTCCCAGTGTGTTGTATTGACAACTGGGACATTTTTGAGAGGGCAGATCAACATTGGTCTGGAGACGTACCCAGCGGGACGACTTGGTGACAAGCCAGCCATAGGCCTTGCCCATACACTCGAGAAGCTGGAGTTCAAACTAGGGCGGCTAAAAACAGGTAATTACTCTTTAGAAAGCTCGTACATTTTGAACATTACCAGTTCATGTTTTAGTAAAATAGCTCTTTGTGTGACCTCTGGCACCCACGTTTCGTTTATAGGGTATATTTTTCATACAGCCTTTCTGCAGTCATTTATACTTTTTATACAGTCTCTCTATTGCTTTCACATATTTTTCTTACATCATCAGTTTTACCATGTGCGGTCATCACAAGGTGAATACTCTTTTGTGAAATGTTCTAATATGAATGCAACATGTGCTTGATGCAGCATGTATATAAGTTAAGTATGAGAAAGTTGATGAAAACAGAAAGCTTATTACATTGATACACTCTTCGAGAATTAGCATAGGATGATCAGTAAACATCCTACAGGCTTTCAGGGACCTCATATTCTAGCTGGGAGACAGCCCGTCACCATTTTAGCATTTGCATGTGTTGCATCATTATCCAATCGAACCTAGTTATAATGAAGCCTCACCTAACATCTAAATACCTTCGTTATAAATCCAATATTTATTATAAGCATACATGCTGTTAGGGGCCGGGGTTTGGTGAACCTTCAACAACGTCTGCTTGGAGCTCGAACCAGGTTGACCATCGGAGAGGGTCCGGCAGGGAAGACGAGGCGACGTAAAAACAAATAACACAAGTTTAATACATAGTTACGGGTGAGTGGTGTGCTCCAAGAAAAAATACAAGAAACGTTCAGCGTGCATGCACCTGCACGCTAGGGCAAAGCAAAAGTGTTCTCCACATGGCTGCTTTTTGGCTTTCTTATACCCTCCACCATCCGGGCACTCTCCCCCTATCCTTCCCCCACTGCAGGACAGGGCAAACCAGATGAAGTAATGAGGGTGGGTGACCGTAGCGGGGTGAACGTCCCTAACGGGGATGAGCTCGTCGCAAGGCGACACGGCAGGTTTCGCACATTCCTCTGACCCATGCGACGGACACTTCTGTTCATGTTGACGAGCGAGATCGTTAGGCATGCTGTTTCCCATATGTTTGCACGTGTTCTGGGCATAGCCGCTCAAAATGAATCGTAACAATGCCGAAAAGAAAATTTTTATTTGATTGTATGCTCAACAAATGCAAGCATAATGCCTCTGACGGGCGAGGAAAGGGTTTCATGTCTATTTTGATCACCTGTTGGCAGCTTGGTGTGCCAATACATGGCTCAGGAACAACAATAACTTACAAACGCATTTTGAACCATTTTTCATATACAGCCGTGTAATCGGTGTAATCAGACAGGATCGGAATGTTGGCTTGCTGACAACTGAGGCCCAGCCAAGTCAAGTTGTTGGCCAAAACGTGCACATGCATCCAGAAATTGCCATTGCTGGTTCCTCTTGCTGAGCATATTACATTTCTGCTACCATGACTACATATTTTGAGCTTTAAATGAAGGAATACTTGCTTTGCCACAACTGGAATTGCCCCTGATTGTGAATTTTCAGCTTTTACTATAGCAGCTGAAGTACTCACTGAAATAAAACATGGCCAACTAAATCTTAGACTTACTTTGTTATCCGACAATTTGTTATAATCATGTTCTTTATATTGCACGTTTGACAGTACTATACAACAGTAATAGTAATGATGAGAACGCATGACATTGTCACTGCTGTGTAAAGTGTGGCGGTGTCTCTCAGCTAGCACTCTGCTTTGTTTTATCATACGACATGTTTCAAATGTCAAGATGCATTGCTTTCATGCTTGCACTTTCACAATGGTTCTAGTGCTTAAAGAATTATGACAGCCAAAAGTGCCGAATCTGAGCGCAGATGGTGGATCACGTGACTTAATTTCACTGTTTCGTGCATAGCATGGCTCGAATGCAGTCATTTTACATCATAACTGTTAGACATCTCTTCGCTTTCGATTTGGCATCGCCTACTCTTGTGCCGGCTTCTGGCCAAGTAATTTTTGTAGTCATAGCCAGGCATGTCTGGGCATGTGAAGGGAAATGGGGGATGCTCTCGAAGAGTGCTATGGACACTGTCGAATCCCACCGTGTTGTTGAATTCTAAGGTGTTGGCATTTTGAGCCGATCAGAGAAGGTGTAGCCACCTTGTGCATCAGTAATATATGATGAGATGGCGAATTAGACAATATGATGGCAGTTCAACACTATCTCGAATTGCACCCCATTTTGGCTATGGCAGGACATAGACGTGCCAGAGCTGCCTGCAGCTTGTCTGCTCAACTGGCTGCCACTGTGCCTCGCCATGTACATGCTTGCCTTGTCCAAACTGGCCACTTGCTCGCAGTTTCGCAACCTTTTTCAGCTGTGGCCGTGTCCCTTGTCTGCCATCGATCATAACAGTCAATTTTGCACTATTTGTTGACAGGGACTCCTCCCAGGCTGGATGGCCGAACGATTGACTATACCAGCCTTGAAGTACAACATGGTGACAAGCCACCAGAACCATTTTCCTTTAGCAACTCAAAAGTGTGGATAGAGGTTTGTCATAGTTCTTTTTTTTTTTACTTTTCTTTACAATAGAAACTTTACTATAGAAATGTATCTTAAAAAATGCAAAAAAAAGAACATGGTACGTGGTACCTGGTTGAAGTAGGATCATAACTCGGTATTTTAATGTCCCACCACAATCATGCAAACCTGGAAATCATGTCAACAGACAACATATAAGCTAGATTCCATTGTAAGTGCTTAGCTCCGTGAAATTTTATGGTTCAAATCTTGAAACACTTGCTAACAATAAAATGTATCAGAGAAGTTTCTCAGTATGTCCTGTCACATGTGAATAAATAATTTTAAATAAGATGCGAACATCACACCAAAGCTGAGACTTTACCGGGCAGCTCAGAGAGATTTTCGTGACATCAATAGTGATTTAAAGCAGGCACACACTGGGAACAAGACTGCTAGTAGCGACATCTCGGGACAGTGTGTTCAACTACATTGTACTCTAAATGCTTTTGTACCGCACAACTTTTCTTGACAAAAAAATAAATAAAGTAGACAAGTTGCTAGTACAGGAATTCCAAGGCAGAGTCGCCACTATTTTCTTGGTTTTACATTTTACAGCAAAGCTGTACATGACTACCTCAGCAAATTTTCTGCTTCCGTGCATGTACACCGTCGCATCGACAAAGAAAAATTTTCGTCTCCAGAGCTAGTGGAATTTTGAGTTTCCGCGTAACAGAATTATGTTTTCTCGTATGTTCAAATTACAATCTGATGCTATCATGTCTGCATGTTGTGTGTCAGTCGTACTTTACAAATGTTGTGACGCACTTTACTTTGCGAAATTGAATTAATTCAATAACGCACTTGCACCAGGCGGAGGGTCTACTAGAATGAGGATATATGCCGCAATCCGGCACACTTGTGTGCGCGCGTGACGAACGTGTGCACGTGATGTATCTGTCCCTGATGAGTGGGCACTCTGTCCGTTGCATTGGTCGTGCAGAGTATGCTGCGACCGTTATCGACATCAGGGCAAGACTGTTAAAAAATTACAGTGATGTTCACTTCGTGAACGCGGGTTACGCGTAAGCGGATGGACGCCACGAACGTGTATCGCGGCGTCGAAGCACCAACGGAAAGGGCGCGAATGAGGTCGTGGACGCTACATTGATCTCAACGGTGTGACGCCTTGTAGTGGTGGCTCTTGTGTAACGGCGGCAACAGCTTTGCTGTACATCCACTTTCACGGGGTGGAATGGAGGCGGAAATTTTTTCACACTTGCCAAGCCCCCACTCGCAGTAAGATCAACTGACCAACTTTGAAACTCACAAATACTATGATTTACCAATCCAGATTAACATAATATCTCATTTTAATGTTGCTTTAAGTATTTATAGCAGTCTGACTTGGCACATCTGCTGTGGTGACTCAGTGGTTAGGGCATCCTGCTGCCAAGCATGACATCAGGGGTTTGATTTCCAGCAACGTTCGTCGCATTGCAATGGGGGCACGATGCAATAACACTCCTGTACTTAGATTTAGGTGCACATTAAAGAACCCCAGGTGGTCAAAGTTAATCCGCAGCTCCATACTGTGGCATCTTTCATAGCCTATGAGTTGCTTTGAGATGTGAAATCCCATAATTTGATTTTAACGTATCACTTGGAGTATGGGCTGCTCAAGTTTTTCACTGCATAGGACCAGTGTTATCATATAGGGCAAGTTAAAAAAATTTATTATGCCTCAGATCTACACTATCTGTTGTAACATAGCTCGATGCTTTTTATTTTTCCCTTTAGTATATCAATAAGATAGAAAAAGATTTGACCCTCACTTTTATAAAAACAACCAAGAATGATTTGAGGTCATTCGAGTTTATAAAATATTGATGCTTGAAAGATTGCATTCTGTTCATTGTTGTTCATTTATTAGCGAGATTGCTGTGGACATGTTCTTGGCTTGGTGTTCTTATTTGTCATTCATTGCATGCTGAACATGATTGTTTTTATATGTTACGCTGCAGGGGGCTAAAGCATCGAGCCCATAAAGTGCTGTGAACTTCGGAGCCACTATCACAAGCACATCTGTTTCTGAGAGCTGCATATTACTTCATAGTAGTTTGCTGAAGAATAATTATTATATTTACGAATTATTTAGAAAGTTAACTAGCTGACATCACAAGAACTTTGTAGTCATTTGCTAATGAATACTTATTATTTTTACAAATTATTGAGGAATTTAAGCAGGTGACATTACAGAAAGTCCACTTCCTCATTTCGTGTAGGCACCTGCTGTAGTTCTATTGCCATACTGTTCTGTTGCTTAATGGGTGACAGGAACATTAAAACGTAGAGGGTGTGATAGCATGAGTGACAGCAGTGTCACAGCTGTTTACACTGCTTTTTTTTTTTTTATGTATGGAAAAAATTCCATTCACTTGACTGTAGCAGAATGCTTTAAGAGAGAGAGGAAGTGTAGTAGTATCTGGAGAGGTTAGCTCAGCAACAGGCTTGGCATGCTACTCTAGCTGGAATGGTAATCATCAATGAAAGAATGAATCATCAATGAATCAATGAAAAAAGGGAGTGAGAGAAAAAGGAAGAACAGGCATATTAATACATACTCATATGCAAGATGCACTACCACGAAAGTTATTTACTGAGTCTCATTAAGCCCTTCAGAGTGGACACTGTCATGGTCTGAGAACATCTCGCAGCTCAAGTCACGTGTTGCGTATCATGTTTCGAGGATTCCTCAAGACATCCCTTGAGGTTGTAATGCATCTGCAAATACAAATTAAGTGGTCCAAGTCTGTCAACACCGCAGGTTAGACATAATAGTTTGCAGAAAAAAATATTTTTATATAAGACGCTATGAAGATACTTGTATTGGTGTCCTCAAATAGATTTTATTTTCAAAGAAATATTTGTCCCCATCTGAGGTTTATCCAGGACCTCTACATTACCATCTTATCTAATCACAAGGCTAGGAGATGATGGCTACATGATGTTGAAATTACAGACAACTCAAAGTGCTGGAAGCTTGAAACAAATACATTATTCAAGAAATTTTGTGAAAATTTGTATGGTAGCAGTCCCATGTTAGATGACCATACTGGCACATGTTTTTCCCCGTCTGGGAAGTTTTCGTTTCCGAGGACACCAAAATGGGTTCACTCATAGCGCTCTGCTACAATCAAATAAATGGCAAGTTGTCCTTATGTGATTCCTGCACAACTAATTTGAATAATTATTTCCTTGTGGCTATAACTGTAACAAGTCTTATAAAATCACTTCATTGCTTGGCAGTGTGTGGAGATGTGACCTCTAAGCACCTGGCGCGCTATACTATGTGACACCAGCATGTCGATGCATTTTTCATCTGTCCCTATCAACTGCACGATTGTGATTTGGTTCACCTCCGCTGCACAGGCTGAGGACCAGGTGCCCATGCACCTGACACAAACGACGCCGGAGGTGGACAAACTCGTGCTTGACAACCTCCACCTTGACAGACACGTCAGAGAAGAGGTTACTGGACCAAGGTGCGCATTTCTGGCAACGTTCGCTTCCTTTGCATGCCGTCGTGTCGCAAAAGAAGCTCGCATATTGGCAACCGGCAGCTGCCCCCACACATGTACACGTCTGTGCCCACTCCATCTTCAGCTCTCGCTAAAGGTCACGGAATCAACAGCTGTTCTGTCATGCCCCGGTGCTCATAGCATACCCATGTGCCATTCTTATGCCCATTTATCCCTTTCCAACATGAATTAATTCTGTGTGCTGAATGTTTAGTTTCAAGTCGAACCTTTATTTAGCAAACACGGATGTATAACAAATTTTTGTGACATAATGGAGTAAATCTAAGATTTGCAGATGTTTTCGCTGATATCAGTATATATGCTTATATTGAATATCAGGTATAACCAATGAACTTTCGTGTTGGATGTGACTTTGTCATAACGAGGTTTGACTGTGTCCAATGTTTGGCATCTTTGGCATTATAAAAAGCAGGCACCACCAAAACAGGCAAAAAATTTAGAATTTTTTAATGCATTTTGTTGTCGCTGCAAATGTGAACTCCATGCCTGAACTCTAAATGCCAGTTTCAGCGGCTGGAGCTAGATGGACTGTTTCACATGCAGTGCTCTTGGAAACACCCAGCCAGTTCAGAATTTCATCTGATATAAATTGTCACTGTCAAAAAACAACAATGGAAGAGAAACCACTACATGATGACATGATGGCTCTGCCAGAAGGCATACAGGCGCATATCTTTCGAGGCATTTTAGTTTTTCAAAGCACACTTGACTCATGAAAACCAATCTCGGAGAACAGCTCCAATAAGCACTGTCCTAAGATGCAAGAGAAAAGAACTAACGTATAGTCATTTTTGCCTCGTTTTTGTTATTATCAGGTGCTATCTTGGTGCGTACAATTAAGGACGTGCTGCCACGAAGGGCTATCTTAGCTTTAAGCTCATTGCAATGCGAGCCACAATATAGAAATGCCTATCTGGTGACACTTATGATGCTGCCTTGCAGAATCAACAAATTTTTTTATTTGACCTTCTTCCATTCTCATCATCGTCACTTAGGTTTGTTATGCAGTAATTTATTGCAGGCATCAATAATTGGTTCAAGGTTCTGGCACCGGCACAAAAGTTTGCTTCCTCAGTGAATGAGTCAAACAGCAATTTATTAAGGAAGTGCAATAGCCTGCACAGTTGTCAACTATACTGCTCATCTCCCCTGGCCATGTGAAGATGTTCACGCTACTAATATGGTGTACGGTGGTGGTGTTGGTAATATGGTGTTGAAACTTGTTTTATAGCATCAATATGTTCCTTGTTTTTATAACATTTTGAATCTAGCCATTGTTAACAGATGAGCAAAAATACACTAGAAACTAGAACTGCCTGCTTTACTTCTAGTATGTAGCATGTGCAACTAAATGTACATGTTACTTGGTTCTAACGGTGTGCAGGTACTGCCCATCCATAGAGTCCAAGGTGCTTCGTTTCAAAGGGCGCTGCCATCAAGTCTGGCTGGAGCCTGAAGGCAAGTATACAAACACCAGAGTGTTTTGTCACACATTGACATTGCACGTATTGCCAAAGAGCAGTTCAGCCGAGCCTTATTATAACAAAGGCACGTCCAACACGAAAGTGCTTTCGAAATATGTGGTAAGCGTTGCGAGCATATTCATTCATGTTGGCGAAAAAATCCTGAATCAGAATTATGAGAAGTGTAATACCTCTGACAACTGATCGGCAGCTGGCAGTGCCAGTACGGGACACATGATCAATGCTAAATTACAAATGTGTGCTTGGCATCTTCGTCAGCTTGCAATCCGTGGACATAAACATAGGCTGATGATGATGATGACTATACCTTATGGTACAACAAGAATACTGATGGTTGGTACCTTCTGGGGCCAGTTTAAGAGCACTTGTATGATTAAGTCAAGTAAAATTTTAATGGCACGTTAAGATGTGCAGTAATATCCAGAATCGCCATTAGTATAAACATATTCATCAACATTAAATGATCAAAACATTTCTTCCGCAACACATTTAGTTAGCATATAGTTTACTGCTAGGTGTGCTATGCCCTTCTGCTTTCTGTGTTGTAAAGATTAGGTTAGAGACAGTTTATTATTTTAACCGCAGTTTACATTCAGCTGTTACTACAAACTGACATTGCACATGTCAGAGGGTATGTTCTGCAGGGGACTGTCGTACCCAGAATAACCCCTTGCTGGTGATTTCAGGTAAAGCTTAAAGCTAGTATTTCTTTGGCATGAAGCTAGTGCATGTTTCTTCGTTGCTCTGGCATTTCTGTCACTGCAGGCTTGGACACCCACATCGTCTACCCCAATGGCATCTCCTGCACCTTGCCTGCCGACGTCCAGCTGAAGCTGGTTCGGTGCATGCCAGGCTGCCACAATGTGGAAATGATCAGACCAGGTATGTAGTACTTTGCCGGGTGCAGATTTGTCCTGTGGCTCGCAAGCATTCAAGGGAATTATGAACTCATTTTACAACAACACCAGTTATAACCTCAAAACTGGGTTTGCTGCATCCGTCTATTCCTCCATCCGTCTGTCCTTTCTGTTACGCCAGGAATGACAGCTGTCGGCGTCAAGTCATCATTATCGCATTCTCGTCATTGTAAGGCCAAGTCAGCTTCAAACCTGCCACATGGGGAAGAAAAAATGTCGCAGTTTCACCCGAAAGGCGAGGCATCAATTGCGATAGCAAATTAGTAGAGAGCTATACAGTGTAAGGACAGTAGTTTGATCAGCTGTATAAACTTGGACATGCAGCAACGCCAGCAACGCGCAGAACTGTTGTCGACACCGTCGGGGTTTGCCCGCGTTCGCACCGAATGCGCATGGCAGTTGGTGACTCCCCTCCTTCCCTCCCGTCCCCCCACGGCCTTTCGCGCAACGGAAGAAGTTGCGTTTGCTCTCCGCCATGCGTTCGCTCCCCGTGAAAGCGCGCGTCCCTCGCGCGCTTTCACTCGCACATTCAGCATACGGTGCGCGGTGACAATTTCATCGCCGTTGGACTTCATAGGGAACCTCACAGCGACGCCGACGGCAGAAATCCACTTGGAGTGTCCATATAATTGCTATTGCAATAAAACAAAGCTTTTCCTACTAGCGCCACATTGGATCATACTTGTGCTCTTGCTGCAGTGTGCATTTGGGAGCTGTACACACCAACCACTGTGCTATCATGCACCTTTGGTGTTTGGTAATTTGTGGGAATTTTTGTACTGCATGTAGACGCTGAGGGTGTTGGCACATCCATGTACATATTTCTGAGGCTGCTACAGGCTATGCTGTAGCTAAAAAATAACACTGTGTGAATCACAAAGAAGTATAGTTGTTCTTGAGAAAATGACAATGTCTGCTGTGAAAAAATGCTGCTGTCAAAGTGTTCTCTTTTTTTTTTTTGTCTTGTTTTGACAACAGGCACCTATTTCATGTTAGATCGCCTATGGTTTCTTGCTGCTGCTTATATATTAAAATGTGTGACACTCCTAGGGAAAGTTACTCTTGATGTTCTTTTAATAGCCACCAGCTACTAAATGTCTTAAAGGGGTCCTGAAACCACCCCTAGGGCTTGGTGAAAAAACAGTCCGTGGATAGCATATACGCTGCTGCCAACATCTCAAGCAAATTTTGCAGTCGTGCGCAGCGCATGGAGTTCGCAAGCGGAGCACGAAGTCACCTTTTCTCAAATGCTCACTTTTCAACAGAAGCTGTGAGGTCTCACACGTGCTCTTGGGACTAAGGAATGACAACGCAGTAGTGCAAAGAATCAAAAGGGCATTTATTGCACCTTTCGTACACTAATTCATGCTAGCCGAATTACTAGCCGTAGAACATTCACACGGGTGCAGGACAAATCAAGGAAGTCCGACTCACCGCGACAGGATAGCGAGCGAATATGTTCGCCCCATGCTATGACACCATCGCCTAGTCGTTCACGTGTACGGTCACGAGAACAGTGGCATGTTCGAACGATCCGTGTTCGTCCATACCGGTGCCCTGCTACTAGCCACGCGAGACGGTCTTGCGAAGCGTGGATCAGCGCACGCGCCGGACGTCCGCATCGCTCACCAACCCCAACCCGAAGAGGAAGCGTCTTCGACCTTTTGCGCCCAAGTAACCCCACTGTTAGGTGGCGTTAGCAACGCGACACTCGCGCCATCTCTCGCAATGCGCCGCAACCACACCAACCATAACGCCACGCGGCGAAGCCAGATTACAGGAGACAGGGAGCCATGCAGGGAAAACAACATCAGGGGATGCGTGACAGTCGCGCATCCCCACAAAGCCTGCTCCTCACTCTTTTCTGGATGCTTTATTTCGTAATATAGCAGATTTCCATACGCGGCTGCTGTATCAATCAAGAAGGGTGTTCACTTTAGTGCACTTCTTCCTACTGCTACTGTGTATATTTACTGACTGCAGTTTAATAAACAAGCTGAAGTAAGCAAAAATCTGCTTTCGAATAATTACGTACTTCCGGAAGAAGCCGACTATCGTCTGCTCACGCTCAGCCACAGCTGCCCAGTGTAGGAATGAAACTGTGGCCACCCTGCTTACCAGTGTCGTAGCCGTTGGGTCTCGCAAATTTTGACTAGTTTTGAACACTCAACTTGCCTCCAACCAAATGAAACTTAATGTCAGACCGCACGCATGCTTATCAGCGCACACTCATTCCTGGCCACTCCTGGTTAGACTCCTTGGCATACTTTGCTTCGTATTGAGCTGTTGATAGCATTTCAAAATGCGCAAGTTGGATGTGGCGACTATCCGTCGTTCAAGCTTGTGAAGGACAAAGCCAGTCCTCATCACGTAGCACGGTCAGACTGGAGCATATGAGTGCAAGCACGCACTCAAGCCCTGTCATGCACAAAGCAAACACTGCACATATGCACTACAGTTGCATGTAGCTGCGGTCTGCTATGTAGTGTTGATACCGTGACCGTCGCGGGGTGCTGCAACAAGTCCGCTGGCTGACTATACTGAAGCTCACTGAGGATAACCGTGTTTGGCTAAGGCTTACGTTTGGCGAGTCATAGGCTGCCAAAATTGGAAGTAGTGGCGTAGAAGTACTTTCTTTGCAGCAAAGTATTTCTGAAATAGTCTTTGTTAACTTCGAATGCATTTCTCGAATTTGATTAAAAGTGGTTTAGGGCCCCTTTAAAGGCTACCGTAAATGACATTTTATTTGCCAGTTTCAGCCCAATCTTAAATATATTAATCATTTGCAGACACTAAATTTTAAAAAGATGGAAGAAACAAGTGTCGGTTGTGGTCCAAGTACAAATTGTTCAAAGCACCATCTTTGTGTGAAATCTGGGCCGCTCATTAAAATTATGAAGATTGGGCTCTCATGAAAATTAGTTACCTCAGCTGCTCAATACGCTGCATACTTTTTGGGCACTTACTTTACAGCCTTGATAGTAAAACATTTTTTACATAGATCGCCCAAGTGACAGGTTTACTTTTTTTCGTGTCCAACAATGCCACACTCCATTTTCCTTTTTATACAATGGCATTACTAATTATTAGCTCGGTCACCTTTAATGCTGCCTCTTCAAGTTCCTTGTCTCAATTTAATATCACCATATTATCATATATTGTTGAACTTTTTCTATATAATTCGCATGAATCTGAACAGAAAAATTAGTGAAAAGAAAATAACTATAATTACCCTCGCTTTCTTCTCCTCTAGGCTACGGTGTGGAATATGACTTTATTGATCCGCGGCAGGTTAAACCAACATTGGAAACAAAGAAGGTACCGGGCTTATTCCTGGCTGGTCAAATTAATGGCACAACTGGCTATGAAGAGGCTGCATCTCAGGTAGGCATCAGCTGTTTACAAGTGTTGATGTACGACTCTAGATTCTTTACATTCTTTCCATATATCTATTAGGGCTGTTGTTTCCTATGACTTACTGACGTAAAGAACGAAAGCGTTGTGTGTTGGTAAACATTTTCATACTTAATGGCTTCAGGCATTAGATTCCCTTGCTTGAAATAATTGGAAATAAGACACTCCCCTTTCTTTATGAAGCCAGCTATGTCCATCAAGCGAAATACTGAAGTAGGTGGACAGAGGGCAGCCAGTGCTCTGTACCCTGCTTGGTAGGGCATTGCATGCATCATGCGAACGTTGTGGCTTCAGCTCTTACTGACAGCAAGTTGTCTTTTCTTCCCACTCTCATTTTCCTTCGCCTTTATTAGGAATATGAAGCTCATCGCAAGTTTATCTCTCGTTCATAATTATTTCTGCAGTTACTTTCCTTAGCTTCATATGGTTGTTATTGAAGAATCGAGTCCATTGGTTCCTCCGATTCTTCTCACACTGTTTTTTTTTTTACTGTCCTGTTTGGCTGCCTGATCCTGTGCTCTCTCCTTCCCAAGGGCAACACAATAGATAGTATTTATTATGCATGCACTGAGAAAACAAAAAGTCTGTTGGGAACCTTCAACAGCTCATTGCTGTCAAGTTGCCCCGCAAATCTGTAGGGCACTTTTTTTTAATAGCACACTTTTGATCTCATCAGCACACTAAAAAAAAAAGTGGATGCATGGTTGGCATAGCCGATGAGTCTGTGCTACTTGCCATCAGTTCTCTGTCACTTAATCAACATGTAGTAGTCACATACCATATTCAGCACAAAAGTGCCCGTGTGCAAAGTTTTCCAGATGGTCCTAGCTAATCAGTTCTTTCGTATGGTGCCCATCATACTAGATAGGGTCTAGGCTTCAGGATGTAAAATTTATTAATTAAAATTAACTTACATTTGATTTTTAAGATAAAATTTAGGAGTCTCACATTTGGTCTCTTGCGGAAACTCATGGGCACATGTTATAACTTTCATACACATCCGAGTTTACAGAATAATTGAATCAACTGATGATGAAAGAATATAAATCTACTAGACCCTGCTGCCTTGCAACGTCATCAGGACAAAGATGATCCGGTGTGGTAAGGGTTTCTTTTTTTTTCTTTTTTCGAGACAAAAAAAATTAAACAAAAGAAGTTCCAGTAACGACAAGCAATAAATAAGTTCACAAGATAGCAAAATGTAACAAGCGAGACAACAGGAAAATAACTGCTGGAGGCTCCATGCGTGAAGTCTGACCAAGCAGCGGAAAGTCAAGTTCTATGCATTTTGCACTCCTTAGGGGCAGTAAAAGAGGCGTGACTGTGAAATTTTCTATGAATTCTCCTTGCGCGTCCAGAATTTGGCGTCGTTTGGACAGTCGTGGTTGGCCATGAAGCTTATATGGGATAGAGTATGCACATCAGCATGCTGTGCTTTTTTTTCTTTTTTTTTCTCAAGGTCACCACATTGATGTACTCCAGCTATGCACATGTACTTTGATGCGAGTGCTACAAAATCATTGTTGTGCTTGGTATCTTGCTACTTCACAGCTCCGACACCTTTAAATCTTTCTCAACGATTTGTGGTATTGGTTACTAGATGAATATGTGCTTGACATTTACAGCCCCTGAACTGCGCCAGTACTTTCTCTCAAAGTACTCTACGGCACTCAACAGAATTAGCCATTGGGAGTGCCAAGTTCTCTCACTCATTGTACAGTTTGCCCTGCACTTTTTTAATTGGATGACTGCAGTACCCTGCCAGCCACATGCGCATGCTGAACTAACACAGCATCTTGTGCACAATGCCTGCACTTACACAAATATGCTTCAAACATGCTTTAGCATGAAGCCCAGGCAAATTAAATGGACCCATTTCATACAGGCATCGGCGCGTGCAGCTTTTTCGAGGTACCCACCCAGTGAAGTTCCTACTATGAGAACAGGGCAGTGGCGCCATTGAGCAGTGTTTGCATGGCAGGTCGACAGATCACTGCACTGCAACTGATGCAGTTTTCACATCGAGCATGGAGTGGTGCTAGGAAGAAGACGGCAAACACGGGTGGCAGCAATATTGGCAGGCAGGATGGAATAAAGGGCAATTAGAAGCACAGCACATGCAATGCCATCGTTCATTCTAACACTACGAATCCTGTGAAGTAATCTACACATCATATGATGACTAATCATGCTGATCTTCTGATGTGAAAAGTCTTTCATTTCAGTCAGCATAGGTGGTCACTTAATAAAACCACATGCAACTTTTCATGTATGTAATGAAATGTAACACAAACATTAATACTAATTATTGCTTATATCTTTGGTATCGTTGTGTAGAGGACAGAAGCCATTACTAAATCATGCATGTGTCACGTGTAGGGCCATGCCAATATTCAAAACTTTCGAATAACACATAGAATAGTTTCCTATTCGATTCGGTCTTCGAATTGAATGGTCACTATTCGTAAATGCGAATATTTTTCCAATACTTTTTGAATATTTCAAAATGTCAACTGCACCAAAATAAACATAAAATTTGACCAAAAGGGTGGTAAATTTTCACTTCGCGGGCATAGTATAGACATAAAACATGAGAACTTGCGCAGTGGAGCAGCCTATGTTGCTTAGGTAGCCATACTTTACAGGCTATACAGTGATTTTTTGCGCCCTCTGAAGAGTCCTATGCATGCAAAGAAACTACTTGGTTGCTTCTAGTGCCCCATTTGTGCTTTTTATAAACAACACTTCATAACATACTATGTAACGACAGAAGCTTGGGATGTGAACATCGTTTTTATATTAATTGGGATAACGGCTGTTCATTATTCGAAAACTATTCACATAGTATTCGGTATTCGATTCGATTCGCTTCTGGCACTATTCAATTCGTATTCGATAAAGCACTATTCATACACCCCTAGTCACAGGCACAGATGACAGCGCTGTTGCGCCACGCATGTTGCAATCAGTGCTAAATTTAGGCTCTCACTTGGCATTGAGAGGGGCATAGCTCAGCAGTACGTTTGTCTATTCGAGCAGGAGTAGTTGAATTTGAGAGAGCTCACTCTGCCATAGTAGGTGTAACCCATCAAACTTGTTGCAGAAATTTTATCGTTGTTCGGCTATGGTGCCCCCGCGTTCCACACGTAGGGCTAAGAAATGGCCTGAAGAGACTCGGGCAGCAAGGCAGAGAGATGCCAATTTGTGCCCACCCGCCGTGGTTGCTCAGTGGCTATGGTGTTGGGCTGCTGAGCACGAGGTCGCAGAATCGCATCCCGGCCACGGCGGCCGCATTTAGATGGGGGCGAAATGCGAAAACACCCGTGTACTTAAATTTACATGCATGTTAAAGAACCTCAGGTGGTCCAAATTTCCAGAGTCCCCCACTACGGCGTGCCTCATAATCAGATCGTGGTTTTGGCACGTAAAACCCCATAATTTAATTAATTTAATTTTGAATTCGTGCCCACCACCTTTGGCCACAGCAGGCCCTCTATGAATAGGGAGCGAGCATGATTGCAAGAGTAGACCGTTGGACCCCCACTAGCTGTATTGTAAGCTATGCAATGCGTGAATAAAGGCCGCTTGTGCATCTGGTTATGTCATTTCTGTACCCTAGTGCCCATGCACCCTCTGCACCATGCACAAGACATTTCACGTTTCCCACTGTGGCTGCGTCCCCAATACAGCCTGCCGAATTCTTTTACAAACCCATGAAATAATGGTTTTCATTTCCAGCTGAGGCAGTCGCATTCCAACATAAGCGCATTGTACAAATGCCCACGTTACTTAGAATAAGGTGCACAATAAAGAAACCCAGGCAGTCAAAATTAATCTGCAAGCTCTGGCACCTCTTATAGCTTGTGTGTTGCTTCGGGACATCCAACGTCATAATTTGAATTTTTGACAAGCCACGTGCAGGCAAGCCTTAAATGATTTTCACGCACTCACAGTTGACTGCTCGCCAATGCAGGGCATTGTGGCCGGTGTAAACGCAGCCTGCAAGGTGCTAGACAGGGAGCCACTGACCGTGACACGCCTGGAAGGGTACATTGGAGTGCTCATTGACGACCTCACGACGCATGGCACCCAGGAGCCCTATCGCATGTTCACCAGCAGAGCCGAGTACAGGCTCAGCCTGAGGCCTGACAATGCAGACATTCGGCTGACAAGAAAAGGTACTGCATCGTTATGCGTTGTCTGTTTAACTGGCGTACTGTTTGTTTATCCATAACGCACACATATTGCTGCATCTGCTTCTACATGGCAGCAAACCGTTTTGTGCGGCTGGAAATTTGTTGGCACTTTGTGGAGGCAGGGACAGCATTCTTGTGCAATCACTTTCCCAAATACAATCACAATCACTTTTGGAAGATTTTATGGTACTTGGCACTGGATGCTTTTGTATCTATGGTCGACAATGTTTCTGGCACTGTGTCAAGCGTGCTATCCTTGCACAGTGCCAAAAATAAACGTTCTTGCCTATACATGCTGACGCGTCCGGTGGTAAGTCATGCAAAATCTTGCAAAAGCGATTGTATCCTCGACAGCGCTCATTCAAGGATACCACCCCAGATTGCAGAATACTGCACACTGAAGTGTTATTGTGCCATTTAGATCCATTAGTGATCAGTGGAACTTTTTTCAAGATGTTGCTAGATCAGCTTACCACCAGGAAATGTCATACAAATTAATTTCATCATGCCATACTCGCATATAAATATAGACCACATTGCTGCCTTTATTGCTGCTTCTGTCGTGCTCCAGTTTACTCAATAGTTTGTGATATGCAATTTTGCCTTAAGTCCTGCACTGTTGATTGCATCAGAGTGATTAAAGGTGCAGATCTATTGCCAATTGATTACTCTGACAACTACAATTCTTGCCTTTGTTGTGAAAATTAGCTTCACGGATGGTGTTTGTACTGTCTATCAGGCTTTCCTTCCTGTACAAGCTGCAGAAACACATATTAATTTAGGAGTTGGCTGCTAGCTACCAGATCCGGGGTGACTACACACTAGTACAGCCATAAATTAAGGCAGACATAAAGCTTTAGGTATAAAGATTTGTAGAGAATGCTGATGCAGTGCTTGTGTTTTTCATATTTGGAAAATCACTTGCACGATGCTGTCTGAAAGGTGGGCAGTATTATGACAGTGTTATCGTTGGAACAGTTCACTGCTTTGTTTAGGCAGTGTGCCATTTACAAAATGTTGCATAAATACATAGAAGAGTCATGTATACAGGGCTTGTGGCGAAACCACTGGCTCGTTAGCATTTCAATGTTTCACATAGGTGGCATTTCATAACGGATGCATTTTAATATCATGTTTGGGTGTGTTACTTGTCAATTTTGTGCTAGGCCAAAGGTATAGAATTTGTCCCAACGAGAAAGTGACACCTTCTGTCATTGTTAGGGCAGAACCATAGGCTATCTACAAATCAGAGCCTATCCCTTGTTTCGTTGTTACGGTGACAGACGACGCCACAGTTCAGTATCCACAACTTCTACACTTTCTTTATCATCATCACAGGCAACACTCACTTCTTATTTATTTTGCATGAAATGGCCAAATAATGCCCTGAAACATGATATAATATTCCTTCAATATGAAATGCTACCTCCAGGCAAAATATACTTTACAAGGACTGATTGTTGGGCTAGTTGGATTTGCATTCTGATTATGGTAACTTAGTGCAAAGTGGTGGACAGCCACAAACAAAAGGTGGACATCGAACAAGCCCTCCTTCTTGTCTCATTTTTTGTTCGTGTCTGTCTACCAAGTTGTGCTATGTGATGATAGTCAGTGTGTAATTTAGCCAGAAGAGTTTTGTATACCCGGCTCTCCTACTTACGCGGCATTCAGCATGTGTGAATTTGTGCTGCACTTTTAACATATTCAAAAAACCGGCCACTGTCTTCTGTCATTCTGCAGGTTACAAGGTAGGCTGCGTTCCAGAGGATGAATATGAAAGAGCATCTAGCATGCATGACGCCCTGGCAAATGCACGACAAATTCTTGGTGCTGAAGTCAAGCACACACGGCACTGGAGAAGCTTGCTAGGACTGCCCGAAACAAACAATCCTACACAAAAAAGGTATGAGCCTTCACACTGCATAATGTGGTGTCACAAGAGCCTTCATGTTCTGGATAATGTGTTCATTCTTGTGTTTTTAAAGCCTTTCTCAGAGGTTATGCTGTTGAAAATATATTATTTGGCTAGTTAATTTAATATGGCAGTGAACAGTGCCAGAGAACATGAAGTATAAAGAAGAAGATCGAGACAATTACAAGGCGCATTAACAACTGAAAGTTTATTTTTTAATTGCACAGAATAAATGCTGACTGACAAGCAATGAACTGTACATACACTTAGCACAAATACCAAGAAAAACAAACCTACTGCATGTTCATGTGAGATCCCAATAGGAAGCACACATCCTTCTTGGACGGCATAACAAAGGACATGCTGACTAGAGCACTGCACGGGCTCGGGCTTACCCAAAAGCCCTGGCCCAGCCCGGCTCGGGTAGGGCAGTTTTTTCACGGGCTGGGGCCGGGCTTGGGCACCGCATGTGCTTTTTGACCCAGGCCCGGGCCGGGCTCGGGTTTTTGGACGCGGGCCTGGGCCAGGCCCTGACTTTCAGGTGGCATGCATGTAACGTGCAGCGAGTTATCCTTGCGTGTCTCGACTCTGAAAAACGTGTTGCCCCAGCACAGCTGGAAGCTAGCAGTGCTACTCCTGTGTACTTCCCTTTTATTCTTCCATCGTATTTTGCGCTGTTTCAACAGAACTTAAAAGTCCAGAAAGACCGAAGTCGCCTAAAACCAAAGGATGCCATTATATTCCTTATCTAAATCAATGTAATTAATGCTTGTGTAAGCGCATTTGCGACTTGCTGATTCTTCAAAGGGGAATTGGTAAAACGATGACTGGTAAGATAAGATAATTCGTCACGTGGCTGAAATATGGCGCTGTGTCCATCCATGATTGCACGCATGTTCTCAACCGGCCACCTAGAAGCAGCGCATTATGCTGCACCATGGAAGAACGAGAAGCTTTCTTTCTCCATTTACTCCATCCATGTGCTGCACTCGTGACTGGTCGTGGCTGCGCTTTGACTAGAGTGTACTAGAATACGGTTAAGTGAGACAAGTGGCTGGGGCGGCGCATGCTTTGCAGTGAGGCGCCCAACGTGGAAAAATGCTGTGGCGGCGCTGCAATAGAAGTGGATTAGGCCACATCAAGGTCGTGCCGTTGGAAACTGCCGGCGCTACTGCTCAGCAGGGTCATTCGTACTACTTCGCGCGCTGGTATTTACATTCTGACCACTCAAATGGTGTTCATAATTGCATATAACATGTATCTATGCCTCAAGAATAAATGCCTTTCATTCTGTTGTTTATTTTATTTTTTTGAATGCCGCTCGGTAATTTTTTTCGGTATCGGGCCGGGTTTGGGCCAGTTTCGAGCTGGGCTCGGGCCGTGCTTGGGCCTAAGGTAAAGGGGTGGCGGGCCGGGCCGGGCGGGTATCGTAGATTACTTCCAGGGCCGGGTCTCGCCATAAAACTTTCCTTCGGGCTCAGGCAGGCAGCCCAACGTAAAAACGGGCCCGGGCTGAAAAAATTGGCCCGTGCAGTGCTCTAATGCTGGCTCTGTGTTTCACCGTTTCAATAAGTTATTTCAGAACAGTGTTTTATTAAGAGGAATCGGGGAAACACTTTTGTACTTTTGTTTGTGGGATCCACACAACCATATATGCGCAATTCTAATGAGGTTAATTGTTTGCATTTAAAAGGAAGTTTTAAAATCTACCAACTTTTTGGAAGAGATTTCTTTATGTTGGACATCAATATTATTTTTTAGTTAAAAATTTGAAAAGTCGAGAAAAGGTAATAAAAAAAGGGTACATAAAGCTTAGAACACTAACTGAGCAGTATAAGTCAGTATCACAAGCTGCACTGGATATCTAAAAAGGGCAAAAATTTATGTAATACAGTTAAACCTTAATATAATGAAGTCGGTAAAATTGTGAACTTGAGTATCAAAATTTCTTTATATTGAAATTCAACCATTTATGCAAATAAGTACAGCCACCGATTAATTTTTTTTTTACCCGGAAGGGGCGGAAAAATGTTTCAAATTATTAGGCAATTGTAAAAAACAAATTTGAATGAAACAAACATTCATTCTGTTGAATTTGAGAGTCAGTGACAAAACATAAGGTTTCATGCTGTGTCGACGATATCCTGAAATCGGCGGTACAAAGCGTCCACTCTGCCCCCACAGCTGATAGTGTTGCCTGCAGTTGAACGACACTATCATGAAAAGTGCCAGCAGCAGGGAGTGAATGCTTTGTCTGCCTCTCATTTAGAAAAACAAGTTTTCAGAGTGGTGCAAAGGTGCACCCCCAGCTAGCAACAGGGAGCGGCGGCTTGGCAGCTGCGGCTTCCAAGCCGCAGCTGCCATCAAAGCAGCATTGAGGAACAGTCTTTTAAGTTTGTGGTATGGTTTGTTGGGGGGCCGCTTTTTTCTCGCGCTGTTTGCAATAGTACTAGTATGTCATCGTAGCAACAAGCCCGGCTAACCACTATTATGAAATTATTTTTGCAATTCGTCAGTGTGGGCGGCTCGAAGTTTTGAATAATCTTGAATGCGCCAAGTGAACGATCAGTAGGACTATGTTGCATTGCTGCATGGCCCACGTAATCTGGCGAGTAGTTGCGAGTATATATGCGCCTCGCAGTCCGTACTTCGCTATATTGCATCTCGGTGACTGTTTGCAGGACATAAATATCAAAAGCTTGCCAAACAATGTGCTAGTGAAAACGAACAAATATAATTACATTAAATACATTCATTTTCCACTACGTCTAAAGTTACTTTTAACCACATAAAGACATGACTATCACATGTGCACCTGAAACCAGCCATGATCGAGCACTAGTGATAAATTTGTTGCCGAAGTTTCACTACTGAACGAGTGTGATGATGCTGGTTTGGTTCTCAGCCCTCACGGCTGTCATACTACAATGCCCGTGCCCGATTATGTCCGTGCGCTGCATAGTATATCACAGCATGCCCGCCAGCCTGTGAACTTTATAATACGTAAATATCTTGCAGACACAAGATTTCGCATTGGGGAAGGGGGGAGGAGGGAAAAACATGCACTTGGTTACATTGTTGCATCATAGACACTTTAGTATAATGATTATTTACCTTTAGACGCTTCACACAAGCAGCAGTAAACTTGGAATAGCACTGACAACTGGTAGCTGTAGCCAATGGTAGCCAATGAATAGCACTAACTGGTAGCTGCAGCCAGTGGTTGAGTAAGCTCGCCAACAAACAACGAACGGTGTCCCCGCAGCATGCACTGCAGTGTCTGCCAGCCGGTTCTTGGAAGCCCTGTGCATGCAACAAACCACTTGATCAGGGCGAGCCATTGGCAGGGCCGGCAGCATGGGGAAATGAAATGCAATGCTCTGAAACTGGTTTTTCTAGTGACTCTATCGCTTCAGTGCACCTCCAAAACTCTAGATTATGCAACCTCCAGCAATAGACACGTGGGGAGACAGCGCACATGATGCCACGCCATCACGGCTCGCCCAGTTCTTGCACATGCTGCAGTCCTTCTTTATCTATAAACAGTTAATTAGATTCAAGTACACGTTGCCAAAATTTGACGATGTCACTGCAAGCTGGTGCGGATACTTCAAGTTGGTATCCCTGCCTGTCATTCGCTTTTGCATCTTGCCTGACTTACTGGTTTCCTATCGTAGTTAGAGTAACCATTTTGCTATTACAAAACTCAAATTTACTCATACGGCACGTGCTTTATATCCCTCTGATGGTGCTTGAGAGGTGGCCACAGCACATTCTGAAATTCCCAGCTCAAAGTGGCTTAGGTGTCTCTGTGAAATCCTGTCCAAGTTTGAAAAGCAAGGACTGCAGCAGGATATGCAGTTCCTGTGACCACTCTGTTATTTTTCTTCCTTTTCCTGATGCACACTTTCATTTGTGACTGCAGTGCTCTGGAAATGCTTGGAAGCCAAGATGTCAGTGTAGACAGCATTGTGGATATGTTTCTACCACAGCTGGGTGATCTTGCATCAAGTCACATCTTCAGGACGAGACTCAAGGTAGAAGGTAAAAAGACTACAAATATTCAGTGTGTGAACAGCGTTCTGTCACTTGAACAAGCAGCTACATCATGTAAAGTGATAAATTTAAAGTTGCAATTGCAAAAGTGACTTGTGTAGTTGACCATTAACCATTTGAAAGTGAAATGTTTTTGCCAGAACTGTACCCTCATGGTCAATTTTCTTTTATTGCAGTTTTCAGTAATAGGAAGTAATCAAAAACTCATGAATACAGCAAAAATTTATTGCAAGCAATATTTTGTGTCAAGAACACTTTACTTGCACCAACAGTATACACACAGATATATGCTATAAAGTAAGAGATCAAGAAAAATGTAGTTATTTATGGCTATTTATTTATGGCAAATAATTTGTTGTCCCATAAACACTTTTCATCAGAAGAAGAGGCACCACACACTGCTATACAGAAATCACCACTGTGCACGCCCCAGTGTACAGGAATACATGAACTGCAATCAAAAGCAGCACCTGAAGGCAAAGAAAAAAAAAAAAGTTATTAGTATATCCGAACTTTGGCCACGCAAGGCTGTACCTAAGCTACCGGAAGCACGATAGCGGCGGCCGAAAAAACAACAGCATCTCCTCCCCCCACGCCTTGGAGCTAGCAGGCAATGCGGACATGACCACATGAGCGAACACTCGGAGGTAAACAAGTTTAGTTGTGCGCCCCGGTAATCAGAAACGCAATTTCAAATGACTTAGGGCAGCTCCATAGACATGGCAGTGTCCTAATAATGTGGCTTCACTGCAGCACGCGCCGCACTGCCGCGAAGCCACATTATAAGGAGAGATGCGTGCTGCTGTGAAGTCACGCCTCAAGGCGAAATTTCATTTTTCTTACTTTTTTTTTTTTACTTCGTTAGAAACTCCATGCGTGGTACTACATAATTCACATATAACCAGCCTTTACTGCTAAATCTTTTAAATTCTAGGTGCGGTTTATAGCACAAAATTACGGCACTGCCTCACCTGCCATGGTTCATTGCTAGAATTTGTGCTTACTGAGCTTACACTGCTAGAATTTGTGCTGCCATCTAAAATCTAGATCGCCGGACAGGTGGCACTGCTTCCTCCATATTGAAACAATAACTCAACCGATCAGCCGGTCCTCTTGTTCTGGCGCTCTGCTGCGACCCCTCGATTCCCGACAATATGTTTTGATAGTGCGCATTTAATAGTAGATACGCTTGGCGTTTTTATGAATGCGCCGAAACAGGCATCGGCCAAACGGAGCAAGCGCGAGCACCAACAACAAACGTCTTATTCCTCGTCTTCTGCTGGCGCCCGTATTTCTCACTACAGTTTACATGATTAATAATAGAATAGAATATGATAGCTGGACAGCAAGATGGCTGGATCAGGAAGCAAATGCGGGTAGCTGACATTGTAGTTGAGATTAAGAGGAAAAGGCAGAGTGAGGCAGGTCGCAATATCTAAAGCAGATAACTGGTGGTCTGTATTACAATAGCAGATTGGCTACCAAGGGAAGATGAATACAGTTCGAAAAAGCAGAAGATTAGGTCATCTAATCAGATTTCAAAATTTGCTGGCCTAGGTTGGAGTCAGTTGATGCAAGAATGGGCAGCTTGAGATTGCCGGTAAAGGCCTTCATTTTGCTGTGGACATAAATATTAGGCCGATGATGAGGCATAGACCACGGAGAAAGAATACAGGAGGCGCAACTCGGCTCCTTCCTGTGTCGTCATAATGTCACACAGGAGCACAGGACGTACCACGGCGGCGGACGTCGTGACAGCGCCCCCTACAGAACGCCGGACGCATAACGTATGGTCACGTGATGGTTTGTCGAAGCGATGCAGCGGATCCGTGGCGCGGCGAGCGCGCTCTTGCAATGCCTCCGTTGGCTCTTGTCGTCTGCTCGCACGCGACGGCTTGATGCCAGTGCGCCGCCTTGGCTACTATCGCAGATCGTCTGATCTTTCAAGTTTCTTGGTCTTATTGCCACATAAATAGCATGTGATCCTAAATAATAATCTATAAAAAATATCCTACTAACACGGTCTACAGGTCTTCTATCCCCGGATTGCAAACCGCGCTGGAGCAAAACGTTTTGGGCGGTATCCGACAGTAGCAGACGACGCCGGGCACCGTCGGAGACCGCGGCTACCGCGGCCACGCGCGCGCCGCTGCGACCGCGAGGGAAGTAGTTATTTCCGTCGCCGCAAGGGGCGCTGCGCCGACGTTCACCACCAGCGCGTCTCCTCCTCTCCCAGCGTGACATTATCATGACCAGTGCTCGCGCTGGCGCCGGCCCCGAGTTTCGCCTCCTGTTATTCTTTCTCCGTGGCATAGACACACGTTCATTCAGTGTTTTAATCATACCTGTAACCTTGTAGGTCTTTTACGGTGAAGCTGTATAGGCGTGCTTTGCAGCCATGTTTGTGTAGTGGTGGCAACGTGTGGCAGCACGGTCGATGTCAAATGTCAGCCAGAGAACAGAGAACACAGCATGTGTCAGAGCCCCGAAGTGGCCGTATGACTACTGTGCTGCCAAGCACCAATGTCTGCAGAGCCAGCATCAGCTAGTAGAGTGGCATCAGTAGAACCGACGCAGCATACAGGAACATGCATCGGACATAGTGGAGAGTGTAGAAATACTAAGCTCGGATATAATGGAGTGTTTGAAAAGACTGAAGTATAGCAAAGAAATTGCCTGGATTGCAAAGTGATAGGTATGCTTTGAGCAGTTGTAAACCAGACCTCTAGGGCTTTCAAAGGGTTTGAGAGCTCTTTCTTTTATGCAGCTTTGCTGTCTTTTATAGATGAGTTGTTCTGATTTGAATACATTTGAGAACATTTTTTTTTTCCTGTTTCCTTCCAGCTACATATGCTTACTTGGTTGCCCAGCAGCAGAAGGAGATCCTTGAACTTGAGGAAGGAGAAGCACTGCAGCTTCCCGCCAACATCGACTATAATGAGTGAGCCGACACAATGTTTTGTTCCTTCGTAGTTTCGTATAGAGCTTCATTTGTTTCATAAAAAGCCATAGAAAAACTATAGAGTGTTCACACAGTGAACTTTTCTCAAGGATGAGGGGAGGGGTTATCCACAACATTGTTGCCGGCAACCATTTGTCCCACAAGCAAGCCATAGTGAGGTCAAACTTCACTTAAAGGAGTACTGAAATATAGTGGTCAAGTTCTAGAAATTCTACTGTGTGCTTTTTGCGTGAAAGGGAATGACACTCAGAAATTATGAAGGTGGGGAAACACTTATGAGGTATCCTAATTTGATACAGAAGTTGGTCCTGGAATGCCGGACCTGGCATCATAGACATTGGGGGGGTCTAGTATCTCGCAGAAGTACCGACCACCGCATGTTTTGGCTTAGCAAATCTCAGGTTCACATCAGCCGTCTCCTCATGTAATCTAGCGTGCCGCTGCGTGCATTCAGGCCACAAAAGGGGGGCACCGTGCGCTCTGCACGCAAGAAAACCCAGTATTGCCCTAAGTTAACAGAAATAGTTTATTTGCTCTGGCGACCCCCAGCACAGCACAAACGCCAGGTCCCGGGCTGGCACGGGAATCAAGTGAGCTCCTGCGCCAAGGGTGACAAATACAAGAAAGGGTGCCGCTAGCACATTGCTGCCAGAGGATAGCTTCCCAAGACACGCCGCTAGGAAAAAGTGCCCCGCGGCTGTGCTGCTGACTCCCACGATAACCAATGGGCCCACTCGCATGAGCTAGGGCAATCTCCGTAGACTTGGGCCTCCAATAAGCGGCTTGTCGTAGTAAATATGACCACGCGCGAGCACTAGGCACCGCTCTTTGGCTTAGCGTTCGGAAAAGCAGGTGCAAGGCACCGCAGACAAGCTCACGTCCGAAAACAAAGGGGCCGGCAGACAATAGGAAAAATGTGCGTGTCCCGGAGAGGTCTCCCTTGCGCTCGCTTTGCCGATCACCCTGGTCGTGCCACCGCAACCGGCGGTGCCAAGTGCCATCACCACAAACCGGTCTGTGGAAAAAGCCACCTCCGACAGCCATCGCGGTGGGAAAGGGAGATGTACAGGGACGACAGAACAGGCGAATCCCTGCGCAATGGCGCCAGGGCACACCTCAATCCCTACAAGATTGTCCTGATGTCATGACACATATCAAAATTTGCCGACATCATGTAACAGGACATTGCTCATAAAAGTTAAACAAGAGTGCCCGCAAGTTTCTTCTGGCTTGTGGCAGGTTCCAGACTTCAGGCTTTGCACTTGTGGCAATAACTTTGCTGGAACGAAGTGAGACAGTGTTTCGTAATGTACGTCATGTCATATGCATCCACTTCCTGAGTACTGAAACCGAAACTGGATCGTAGAAGCAAGTAGTATAGTAAGTTATTTAAGGAAGTCTGACATCTGCAAGCATACTTTCTTGGGTTTGTTAGGCTTGAATCTTCACTTAATGCGAAAATATGACTGGCCAAAACTTCCATAACAGTACTGCTTTAAGGATTTCACACTGAAGCCAGAGCGCCAGTGATGTTGTGGCGGCATCAAGGATCACATGGTGTTGTTATTGTACTAGTATTTGGGCTCTTATTGAGCGAAAAAGTCTCAAAAATTTATTGGGTTCAGTGTTCCGGATACAATGAAACTCTCATCTATTTTTCTTGACTGATAACTAACCAGCCACAGCCTAAGGCTGCCTAAATCTTTAAGAAAGGGCTGAAACTTGCAAAACAAGTTTCAGCCCTTTCTTGTAGTACATGTGCCGTGCGGTAGTGCTCGCACTATTTGGACAACGTGTAATGACCTCTGAAGCATGGAGATGCGGCATTTACAATACCTCTGAAGCTTTGGCTAAAGTTCTATATGTCATTTGTGACAGTAATGGGTAGCTAATGTGGGAATTTCAAGGTTGAATCTCCATTCTGCTTCTGTTTGTTCACTTCTCTGGAACATTGAACATCAGCTCCTAGTTAGGCTGACCATTTTATAATTATAAAAAGGCGTCTTATATATATATATATATATATATATATATATATATATATATATACTATAATTATTTTTGTCAGCACTAAATGCCGGTACTATATCTCAAGGGCGTAAGGAGCCCGGTCCCTCAGAGCCCCCTATGAATCTGCCATTTTCAGAAGTGCTTTGTGCTATAGGAACAAAGTACAATGAGGCATCTTATGCATGTGGTTATGTACTAAGTGTAGCACCAGAGCTTGAGCATACTACATGTGCTCTTGCTGAATGTCCATGAATGCCTTAAAGTTTAGTATACTTAGTCTTCCTGTATTTGCACACAGCTCCCAGCTACTAAACACGCATTTTTTTTTCTGCAGTCCTTCGTTGAACTTGTCCAATGAAATAAAATCGAAGCTGGAGCAAGCAAGGCCAACTACGGTGAGTATTAATACTAGCATGAGGCATTGCTGTGTGCGTCTTCGGTGCTCTGAACTCCCTGAGAGTGTTCATGCCTCTGTGACTCAACAAATAACAAACTGGCCTGTTTACTCTTGACAAAGACTGCACATTGCATAGTTCAAATAGATTACAAGAACCCACAAAACACATGTTGAAGTCACAGCTTGGCCGTTTGATAAGTGCACACATAGATGTCAGCCAAGGTTATTATTATTGCCGCACGACTGAGATACTGGAACAGGTATCTTGTATCTTTCCTGCGTATGCATTAGTAATCGGTGGGCATGAGCTTCTTTACTGGCATGCATCGATCATCAGCTACTTCATACTGAAAGTCCTCATATTAGGCTGTTGGCCTCCCCATCAAATGTTTTACAATAGCATTAAAGAGTTTTAGATATTGTTAGTATATACAAAGGGCTCAGCATACCCAAGAAATAGCGTCATATATACTGCACATAGGCAGAACCCGATCTTGGCTTGGGTTCTCTTTCTCGCAGAGCAGGTTAACTATGGATCCACTGTTTATAAAGCTACCATTAAGAGCGAATTTAGACTCCTTACACGAAACCAACCTGAAATCATAGATTATGGGATGTTATGGGATGTATGCATTGCTTCTTCCCGTCATCATACATTTATTACTGCCTTGCTCCACTACAAAGCATAACAGCTAGAGCGCGCTTGCTCAGGCTCACTTTTTTTGTTCCGGCAAATAAATCCTCCTACTCTCTCCTGTCAAGAACCAAACTGGGCTCATGAGCTTGTCGCTACTAAAGCAGCCGGGGTTTTCTATAGGATCAACAGCTTGCAACCACATCCAGTGGCAGAGAAAGCAATTAACTGGTTAACGAGACGGGCAACTGCCACGAGCTTCAACACTGATGGTGCAGCTTATGAAACCGAGACGTCATGAGAATATCGGAGTCAAAACAGTGCGAAATAGTGGGACAAAGCAAGAACACAAATGACAGAGCGCTGCCATTCAGCTCTTTGGCATCCATGTTGTTGCTTTGTACCATTTTTTCGCACTGTTTCAACTCAATTATGCACCAGCTAGTCCGCATCAACGGTCTCTTTCAGGCAAGACACATCTGGCCTGAATGCAGGATTAAGAGGTGGTGGAGCTTGGTCAGGGGTCTTGCCTGAATGTTGTGGCTACTTCTGCCTAGTCGGGAATTTATCCTTGCATCGCTGATGCACATCTTTTTTTACCACTCCTAAGGTGCAACCACCCGCTGTGGAGGCCTATTTCCAGGATAGTGTGAGAATGGGCCGGTGCCTTGCACCCCCTGCCAGACCATGGAGGAACTGCTTTTTTATTTTCATTTTCAATGCGTAGACTAAGCATGCCATGCTGCACTCAGAATATTAGTGCTTATGGGCACTACGTGACATTTTTCTGCTGCATATTTTTTTTACATGCAGGTGGGGGCTGCTAGCAGGATACCTGGCGTGACACCAGTAGCAGTGCTGAGCCTATTACGACTTGCAAAGCAAAGAGAGAGGTCGTCGTCTGCACTTTGAGTGTGCCTCGAGCTGAAAAGTGTGATCATTGTACAGATAAAAATAAAAGCTCAGTTAAATAACTCCATGTATATGAGCAGTGTCACTGCATAGGTTTTATGGGGTTTTACGTGCCAAAATCACGATCTGATTATGAGGCACGCCGTAGTAGGGGACTTCGGAATAATCTGGACAACCTGGGGTTCTTTAACATGGACCTAAATCAAAGTACACGAGTGTTTTCGCATTTCGTTCCCATCGAAATGCAGCCGCCGTGGCCGGGATTTGATTCTGTGACCTCGTGTTTAGCAGCCCAATATCATAGCCACTAAGCAACCATGGTGGGTTTGGGATCTCATCAGGTAAGTTTTGGAACCTTACAGGCTCCTCTGTGTTGTATTGCTCCATAGTGGCCAAGCAAGGCCTGTTGCAGTAGCCAACATTTTGACAAGTGGACTTGTCTTTGTCAACAAAAACAAGTCCGCTTCTCAAAATGTTGGCTCCAGCGACATGCCTTGTTTGACCACTGCCGATTCCTGCCGTGTCTGGTTTATATGTTGGATTTAGTAATAGTTGTCATATTTATATGTTGTATTGAGTAATAGGGTATCATCTACACCTCACATGCACACTTTTCTATATTAATGCCGAAACATACTGTAAGAATAATACTAGCTTCTAGTGCAGCTTTTTGCAGACACCTAAACACAATACTATTTAACCAAGCTTGCGACTATAATACTGTTGTTTTTATTGCATTGCTACTTGCATGCAATATCCAGTGCTGACCATAAACAAAAAGCCATATCATCAATCAACATTTCTCACACAGGACAAACAAAGCAAATTTTACTTGCAAGAAAAGCGAGTTTTAGTATAGCGGAAAACAGCAAACGTAAGGATTTAGCGTTAGCGTTAGCGTTGCGTGCTGCAAACTGCGCATGCGCAGAGCGTAAACGTAGCCAGAACTCTTACGTACGTACGCTATTTTCGAGATTTAGCGGTGAACGCTAACGCACGCAAAGGGAGCCTTACGTACGGCAACATGGCGGCGCCAGTTGAAGTGAGAGCTGCCCGCTTCGGATCTATCGAGTCGTCGGCCTGCACTGTTCTGCTCATTCGTTCCCCACTAATGCTCGTGTTTGCTTTAGATTTGTGTGATGATGCTTTGACAGCGGCGTACAGGTGACAAATGGGCGTTGTTTTCGATATACGTTCTCGATTAGCGGCGGAGTAGGCTTAACGAGAGGGCTTGCTCATGTTTGCTGTATCTGCCTCGAGATGGCGCCCAAGTGTATTTGCGTTAGCGTTAGCGTTTTGCTCCTTTCCGCTATTCTAAAACACTACCTGTACCGCGCAGTGCAGCCTTTCTTTGCGTTAGCGTTGCGTCGCACGCTAACGTAAGCGTTTTCCACTATACTAAAACTCCCTAAAGTCGCAATGTATTTACAGTCAACATTCTGTCATTTGTTCGTGTGAGAATTTGCAATGACAAACCCTGCCAACTTCCAAATACCTAAACAACTTCCAAATACCTAAGTCTTGTAGCATCACTAAAGCACTCCTTTAAGCCTGTATATATATAGAGAATGATTATTGTTAAGTGTTTATATGTTATGGATCAAAAACTAGCCATATGCAAACCATATATTGACACGCATTTATGTTTATCGTTTTCCTGTCACCTGATAACAAATGCTAAAGTTGTCGCTCGGTACAAGGCACGCTTGCATGTATCAGATATTCTCTATTGTTGTAACCGGTTCTATATGTTTATGCTGTCGTGGGTTCTTGTGTAATCAGATTGCATGCACGACCAAAATTTTTTTGTACTTTCTGCAAGGTACACAAACACTAGCGATTACCCTGGAAGCGTCAACGAGTGATGTAAAAATAGCCGATGCGTCTGACCCGTAGATAAGATTTCAACGATTGCCGACTGTACTCGTCGCTTTCATTGTGCTTTGAGTGTCCCTTGCTTTTGTGGGCACAGGTTCGCCCAATAAAGAATTAGTTTCATGATTCACAGTTTTGCTACTGTGTTCTTCACCGTCACTACAACATGCCAATATATATATATCTGTATACTAAGGATGCGGATAATACATTCAGCCTCACTCTACTGTACTATGCAAGAATAAACTGTTCTATTAAAAAGTAAGTGTGCTAGACGTATTAATGAATTTCATTTTTGTAGCGAGAGCTACATTGGCCGTATTCTTGCAATTTCACTGTGGCCGGTGGCCGCACCGTAAGCTGAGCCGTTGCTTAGCAGCCGCTGCAGCTGGCAGCGCCGCTCGCGTCACCATCTGGCATGACGTCAGAGGAGGAGCCGGTGAAACCGTGTTGCCACAACAGAGGAGGAGCCGGCGTTGCATCGCATATATAGAAGGGGTGGCTCAGTGGGATTCGTCGGCAGATATGGAAAGTGAGTCGGAGAGACTGAAAGAAGTCAGACTTCGTCGTCGGAACGAAACCAAGAGGAGGCAGCGAGCCGAGGAGGACGTAGGAAGAGTGAGCCACACGCCTTGAGAAGCGTCGTAAGTACGAAGCAGCCAGGCGAGTGGATTCGGATGAGGATAGCACCCGAAACGTGTTCAAGTCACTGGACGACAACCCTTTATCCTCCCGCCTCACTGACCATCAGGCTGTCTTTGTAGCAATTGAGAAACTACAAGATGAAGACTCAAAATAAATACATTGCACTTTAAAAATGTCTAGTCTTTAATGTAATCATAACTTAACGAGAGGTAACAGCCAAACCTAAACACTCAGACGTACAAAGCTAAACAATAAAGATGTAACCGTAGAGAGAACCAAGCTAAACAATAAGATTAACCGTACCTCTCGCTACGCACACCCAGGCATAACTGTGTTAAGCCACAGCCAATGTTTAAGAAATTTTGCGCTTTGTTTGTAAATGTCCCAGCAATGGTGCGAATTGTCATTTTGTGAGTAGAAAATGATTAAGTTGTTATAATTACTGTTGTGTTTCTCAAGGCGGCAGATATGCTAATTGCTTTATTCTCTGATCTGGTGGTTATATTTTGCGCTCATATTTCATGTAGAGGTTTAGAATTATTCAGAAGTTGGCACCGGCCGCGCACTGGCAGGGAAACATCAATGAATGGGGTACTTGCGCCATCTGTAGCTGGGAGAACGGAGTGGGCACTCTTCCTTCTGTCTGACGTACGGAACACACTTTTATGAATGTAATGCTTTTAGCTCCTGTTGTCGGCAACCTTCAAGTGACCTTGAGCCAAAAGCCAGAGCCATTATCTGGGCATTGTTGCGAGAACAAAACGAGATCATCCGGGCAACCAGTTATGAGTTAAGAAAATGCGGTCTCTGGCCCCCAACCCTTTGTACAGGACCGCATTACATATGCTAGTTACTGCCCAAACAACTTGCAAAAGAATATTGCTTCCGAGTTCTTCCTAATGTTTGTTCCCAATATCACCTAAGCTGTACTTCTAGTATGCTGAAGTTTTATTTGTGATTTCCAATAGCGATTTCTTAATACCTTGTGGCTGGCGCAGCATGGCCTTTGTCACTTTTGCGCCATTAAACCTGGATTAACTAACTAACCAATAGCGATGTTCAAAAGGCAGATACAGAGCAATATACACTTGTCACGTTTTGTCGCTGAGACAGGGTTGCGTGTGCTCTTTTGAATGCCAGCGGTCCGTGAGTACAGCGGCGTGGGTTTTACGTCGCCTTGAGAGATGGCGCCACGCTGCGTGGCGCCTACTCCGGGCGCTTTTCTTCGTCTAGCTTGGCAGTGCGCTCTGTCCCTGGCGTCTTTCGCTACCTTTCGTGCCGCCTTCAGCCGGTTTTCTTCTTCTAGCTGGGCAGCGTCCATATGTAGGCCAGCAGTGGCGCACCGACGGGGGGGGGTGTGTTTCGAGGGTTGTATTTATTCAATCACTCATCACTCTTAAGTTACTTTGAGTAAAACGCTGAAGAAATAAACAGTCATTATCCTTGGTGTCATTATTATTATCATTATTAGGCCTTTTATTTGCTGTTGGATTCCTCTGGCTAAAGCAAGGAAATTCTATTTTATGCAAAGTGCTTCCTCCCGCCCCCGCACCACAAAAATCCCCCCCCCCCCCCCCCCCCCCGCTCTTGCAGAGATCCTGGGTTATACCATACCTGGGTGCGCCATACTGTGGGTCAGTGCACAGTATGGCGTGCTGCAGTGTGGGTCGGTGTGCCGTTGGGAACATGCACTACAACCATTATAAGATTGTGGTTTGTATCATCTCCAACCAATCTTTGCCAGTATCCATTTCATGCTTACATCTACTCTCGATTACGGAAGAGTCCCAGGATAGATGGTAGCACCACCATTCGATCCGGCCTTCGCATTCTTTCGCCTGTCGTCTTCGTATGTGCTCGTCCTTTGATTCATTTTAGACGAAACAGTCAAGTATTGCACCTAAGCGTGGTGTTAAATAAAATGCATTGCCAAATGCCTTGATCGCCAACAAGGCAGCGGTTTGGACGGTCAGGTTAATGCAGTGCAACATAACGCTGTTCGTAACACGATGTTCGTAACCTGCTCGTAACAAAAAAAAAAAAAAAAAAAAAAAAAAAAAAACCATTTGTTCGGAAAAGTGAAGAGGTAAACTTTCACAAGACAATAAGCGTCTGACTGCACGGTGTACGTATGGTGAAAGCAATGAGGAACCAATGAGACAGCATGAGTTTGTGACAGCAGACGACAAATACAAAATACTATCGTAAAAATGCTTTATCTAACTTACTTGTACTATTTGAATAAAAACGGCAGTGAATTTTCAACCTTATAAAGTTTTTATTTTTTTGTACCGTTCCATGCAACGTAGTAAGTCATGCAGCGCCGCTTTTTACGAAACTACGAGATAGCCACGTAAGAATCTTCAAACGTTGCTTCAAACAGCCCTTCCCCTCTCTGCGTGCACGTCTGGATTGTCCGGTCTCTCCGTCTCTCCTCAGGTTGTGTCGCCGGTGGGTAGCTGCGGAGCACGGTCTGCGAGCTACGCCAATTGTGACTCTTCTAGTCCCCTAAAACATCGCAATGTTCTCCCGGGTGCCCAGGAATCTTCTCAACTCCGTTTGCGTCTCAGCGCAGAGGAACTTTTCCGTCACCTCAAAGGTATACCGACACCGTGAACGCACATTCACCAAGTGACCTTGATGGAGACTGAGCAAGCGCTTCCGATACGTTTTATTCTTTTCATGCCGCCGTCACGCAGCTGCTGAAGGCAGCTCCAACGCCCTGTAAAGAACTAATGCATGTTATGCAAGCTGAGTTATCAATACTTTCTTCTGCAACCATCCGTAACCGTGAGGCACCGAATGTGCCGGCTGGTGCCATCAACCTGAAAGGTCACGCACATTTGTAAGGCCAAAGTCACACTGCCCGCATTGATGTCACTTTTCCTGGTTTCGTGCGATTTCGTTAAGGTGTAAAAAATTGTTACAAGCCACGCCCACCCGAAACTTAAACTATTTGTATGGCCGTTATTCGCCAGTAGTGACGTCTCAAACTTAATTACACCTGCTTACAATCTGTACGTGTAAGCAGCAAACTTTGTCTTAACACCGCTTTGTCTTTGCATTTATAGGGAACAGTGATCGGAAAGCGAATGCTAGCATTTTTCTTGCGGCTGCAAAAGTGTACAGAAGGACATCGCTCACTAGCAAACCCATCTAGTGCTGCGTACTTATACCGTTGCCTCAAGGTGTTATAAATTTTTACTTGTGAAGTACTCGTAATGTAGGGAGAACATTGATGTCTGTGTGTTCTTGTTTATTCCATTTTGTTTATAGAATCGAATTCTTACCCCGCACCTCTGTCCTCTACCAAAAGGGTTGTTCGGTCTCAGTTGTTTCAAGCTGTTTTCTTTCTCTTCCTTTTCGTATCTGTGATGTATGCTTGTGTGATGTAGAGCCAATTTGATGACCCAGCTAGTCAAATATTGTCATATATACAATGAATGCATGAACAAACTTTCAAACTGTCATATTCTGCACTTGCAGAACAATGTCAAGGTGGCAGTTCTGGGTGCCAGCGGTGGCATCGGGCAGCCGCTGTCACTGTTGCTCAAGCAGCACCCCGGCATCACATACCTCTCCCTGTACGACATTGCACACACACCTGGTGTCGCAGCTGATTTGAGCCACATCAACACACGTGCCCAGGTCAAAGGCTTCATGGGAAACGACCAGCTCAATGTGAGTACGCGCAAGCCTTTCTTGTACAGTCAACCACAAAATATTACGGACCATGAAATCTGAGAAAAAGCTGAATAGCTCCGCAGCCTAGCTTACAACGCAGTCTGGTATATGCAATTCGGGCCTCGATTAGAATATGCTAACATTGTTGTATACAGTCTTACTGGCTACTGCTACAGGCTGCTCGTGAATTAAACGTTTTTTGAGATCCTGTGGTCTGTAAACTTTTTTGGTTGTCTGTACACATTGATATGAAAGTTTTCTAGCTTCACAGCCTAATAGTCTGCAATTGGGAATATTGTTCATACATGTCTAATACTGGTGCCACATGGTAACTTCAATCGCGATTAGGGCCGATCTAGATTGAGTGCTGCTGCACAGTGGCTTTCGATGGCGATCTTGCTTGATCCAGATCCAGAAAATCGTGATCCATGCATCAAGATCAAGGCTCTTGATCACAGTTGTGGGCTAACTACCATGTAGTCCTGAGAGTTGCAGAGGATCAGCAGACGATGATAGCCTCACAATGACAAGCAAAATATTTTATTGAAAAAGAAAAGGTTTATATTACGATTTTTACAGCATATTTGATAAGCACTTTGGACCTACTCTAGTGCGCTAGAGCTCACACATACTATAGATGCCTAAACTCGATCCGGATCATTGTTGGACCCCGTGTAGCAGCGATTATTGTTGATTGCGATAAAGAAATTCAATCCGGATCGGGCCTGATCGCGTTCAAAAGTGAGGCTGTGACACCGGTATTATTTCTTTGTCATTAACAGAAACTTCATTTTTCATTGCACTATGAAGTATTTCAACCACATTTAGTGCATGGTCTTGTGCCAGTATACATCCCGTTATGGCATTTATATTATCTAGTTTGTAGATTGAAATCTGTGCTGTAAAATGATGTCTCTCATTTGCATATCAACATCCTGCAAGTTTTCCTCTGCCTGTGTTCAGGTGGCACTTGGTGCTAGACGCCTAGTCAGATTACCTTCTCAGCCCGCCATGGTGGCATAGTGGCTTTGACGTTGCGCTGCTAAGCCTGAGGGTGCAAGATAGCCACATTTCGATTAGAACGAAATGCAAGAACGCTGTGTGCCATGCATTGGGTGCACGTTAAGGAACCCCAGGTTGTCAAAATTAATCCGGAGTTGCCCGCTACAATGGGCATAATCGTATCATGGTTTTGACACGTAAAACTCCAGAATTTAATTTTGAAGGTGACTTTCTGCCTCAGCACCATAACAATCAGGTGTGCTCACCTATTGTCAAATAAATGTAAATAAACTTTTTTAGCAATGTCTATCACCGGACTGCACAAGTGCTGTCACCTTCACTAGTGAGCAAACATTGAAAGCAGTCCAGTGTTTTTATGTAGCACCACTTCGGTGAAACTAAAATGGTCTTGTAGCCTCGTGCCAAGTTGAGAGCCTTCATGGCCGTGTCTAATAATGCCATGCCCTTGGCAGCTCTACAGTAAGTGTGAGGAGCAGTCGGTGCACTAAAGGGAGATATAAAGAGGGATGTAAAGCTGAACCTTATTAGTAAATTGGTGCTTCTGCAATAGCAGAACAACCACACTCTCACTGTGGGAAGATACCTGGTAGGCCAGAAGCAAAAACAAGACTGGTGTGGACAGCACTGCATGTGCCCTTGTCGGTTTACCATAATCCGCTTAAGTGTTCATTTGTAAAGGGGTACATTGCTTTTTTTTTTTAAATAAAAAATTACAAAATGAACCTAAACTCAATCTGGCAACTTTCTAGTAGTTTGCCTGGGCCAAAACAACACTTGCAAGTGCTTTAAGATTCATGATGGTGCACTGGTATGCTGATGCTGAGGTTTCACCTTGTAATAACCCCTACAGTCACGCTGTATACATTTGTGGACGTGACTTATTTTTGCCGTTTCTCTGCAGTTGTGCCAAGGAATAGACCACAGAAATTAAGCTTAGGGTAAATTGAACGTTCTACTTACCTCAAGTACTTATATTCACTTCTGAGGGAAATCTATTGCTACCGAAGATCGCTTTGGAGAAGGCACTACCATGTATGGCGGGAGGTGTGACGTGGGACGTTTCGGTAGGAATTGTGAAAGAAGTTTCTTTCTTTCTAGTCATACTTGCAACCAATAATTAACTTGTGCAAGCAATTTGCGCTGGTGATTCAGTTCTTTCTTACAAAGAAAGGTAACATTACTGAGTGCACAGTTATTAGATACTTAATCACTCTGTAATTATGGTGACTCATCCTAAAGTGAACTCATTCTACCACCTTGACTTGCTCTTAATGGAGTCAGCAGCACCATGGCATAAAATGATGTAAGCTTCATACATTTATTGACAGTCGATCATAATTTGTGACTGAAGGGTATAAATAAAGGGAAGTGAAACGAAACACCTTTCTTTTCTTGCAGTAATCAGTGCTGTATCAGGCACCTGATACAGCACCTGATAGACGCCTGATATTTTAGCAGTTTTGTCACTGTGTGCTGTGCTATGTGCTCTCTCTCTCTCCTCCCCATCTTTCATTCCCCCCCATCCCGCTCCCATGTGTAGGGTAGCAAACCGGTTGTGCTAAACTTGTTAACCTCCCTGCCTTTCCTTCTCCACTCTTTCCTTCCTTTGTCACTAGATTCAGTGACTGTGGTTTGTTTATTAATATCGAAATTATTTATTTAGTGACCAGCAACTTTATTTAGCGACATGACAGAACAGTTTGGTCACATTCTAGCAGCTTTGAATTTAAGAAAGTTGCTTCAAAAATGGCTTTCTAGAACACACTTATTGTTCAAAAGCTGCAAGTAGGCGGCCAAAACTGGCTGTAGGTGCATGGGCTTAGTGACCATGATAGAGCAATGACAGTCTTCACTTAGGGAGAGAATGCACCGCAGTTCTCTTGTGCCATGCTAGATTTGCCACCTTACAATCTGAAGATAAAGCAAATTCTGGCTGGCATCATCTTTTGTTTTGTAGATATGGTAAACAGGCCATAACACCAAATTTTCTTGCTTGAAGTATGCATTTCATGTTAAATCGTACATGTCTCGCAGCAAGCTGGCAGATTTTGAGTGCATTTGGTGTGGTAGGAGAGTTGTATCTGATTTTTTTTTTTATACCACAGTTTAACCGTGAGGCAGTTTGACAACACTGAGTAGTCACATAATGAAATCTCAGCCCTGGAAATGACTCCCTTGGAGTAATGAAAACCGACATTGAAGGCCGTGCTTTTGTGTTCTGCAAGCACCGGAAGCAATTGCAGCAGCTGGAAATATGTGATGGCCGCCATGAGTTGTTTTGTTTTTGCGTGTGCATCTCGGCAGTCTGCTGCTACCTTTTATAGCGCGAGTAAAAGAATTGCAAGTACAATTCAACTGGTGGTGCCATTGGGTGCCAGAGCATGTGGAGCTAAGTCTGATGTTGTCTCCAAGTGTTTCGGAGCAGATGACACAGCGGTGGCCCCTCATTTCCTGACATCACACAGACCATGCCAAAATGGCAGTTGCTGTTAGTGGGAAGGGCTTAGAGTCAGCGATTTCATCTGTTTTAACTGTGTAGTATCCCAAGGAGTAATACTGCTTCACTGTATGGCCACAGAATCCTTTTTCTATTTACATTCCTTCTAGAGCCAACAGGCATAGTGCCCCTCCTGGTGGCAGTTGCCCTGCTCTGAGATCGTTTTTATACCTAATAATTTCACTTCACTTTCTTTGAGATACACAGCGTTGTGAATAATAGTGGGAACCCTGCAGGATTGCAGATAATGTTTCAGCATTGCTTTTTTTTTGTGTGTGTGTGTGTGTGCTTTCAGGAGTCACTGAAGGGCATGGAAATTGTGGTGATCCCGGCTGGTGTCCCTCGCAAGCCCGGCATGACGCGGGATGATCTGTTCAACACCAATGCGTCTATTGTGCGGGACCTGGCCGAAGCCTGCGCCCAGCAGTGCCCCAAGGCCATGCTCTGCATCATCTCGAACCCTGTCAACTCGACCGTGCCCATTGCATCTGAAGTTTTCAAGAAGCGCGGAGTCTATGACCCCAACCGCATCTTTGGTGTCACAACCCTGGACATAGTCCGTGCCAACGCTTTTGTGGCACATGCAAAGGTAACCAACTGTTCTAACAAATGTTCTTTCTTGCTGTGTAGTGCAGCAATGTGGCTGGAAAGCTTATTTCTGTATAAAGTATGGCGATCCAATGAACTCCGCCATATTTGGTTGTTTTGTGACGCATCTATTGCTTGCCTCAGCTGCCTCTATTGCCTCCGTGTTTGCAATGGATGGGCATGATGCTGGTGCAGCTCAGCAAACCCGTTTTGGCAGGTATTGCAGAAAGTGAATAAATGGATGGCATGAAGCTGTTGCCACAGCTTCAGAGGACATGTAAGTGCTTTCGGAGCTCATTACACATTGTCCGCAGATACTTGAAACAGGCGTTTCAAAAGTCCGAACGGTGCAAGCAGCATATACAGTGCTTGTACTTGAAGTGTAGCTGGAAATTTATTCCAAGGTGTCTAAATTTTCTGCTTCTGAATTAAATCAAGATCGGCGTCTTTTGCTCTTGGTTCTTTATTTGCCAATCACTTTGAAGCAGCGACTTGTCATGTTTTCGAATTAGTAACGTTCCCCGGTGCGCTTGCTATCTGATTGTTTTTCTGCTTAATAACTCATGGGTGTGCTCAGTTGCACTAGATTTGTTCTTGCTGGGAACCAGGCTTGGAACGTAGATGTGCTGTACTTTGTAATATTTTGTAGCAAAGACTTATTATCGATAGTTACTCGCTTATTGTGTGGACAGTCGCAAAAGGTTCAGCTTCGAACATTCGTGTGATGTTGGTGTAGTCCCATCACACATGCTTCGGCGCATTGATTTACGAGTGTGCCAATTCACCTATTCTTGATGCGTGGGCGATAGAATGGGCGTAAGGTTGACCGAGTTGGGGTGGATGTGTGTAGATAATGTACCAGAAACTTACTATGCTAGGAAGCAGCGCTACTTCTTTTGTCACTGTGTAAAGAGCGGTACTCACTCTTGCCGATGTTTCGGGGTTAAGTTCCTTTGTTTGGAGGTTGGCGATACAACGCTGGCGGAATAGTGAACTTTTTTATTCTCAAGGAAAGCCGTACATCGCCAAGGGTCAGCAACACACTCTGTCCTTGTGCAGCAGCGGTCCGTGAACTTGGCCACACAAATTTATTCCCTTCCTTGACATGCCAGTCGCTATTTTTGCAGCCAACTGTAATGCACACGTCTTCCATCTACCATTCCATATTTTGCAGCATGATTGAAGCACAGTAGCAGTGTAGAAGCGGCAATAGCTTTGCACTTGTGCACTGAGGCAACGTGCAGCATTCCACGAAAAGTGCCATCTCGTTTCTTTACAGCAAACTACTCCGGAAAAAGGGTCTATACTACTTGTATAGGTCATACTGCTGATAAGTGTAGCTTTTTCAGTTAATATTGTGTGTGCTAAGGTTGTGCTGGGAAGGCTGTCGAGTGTTGAAAATAATTGCTCCTCCACATCTGTTGTAACTGTGTAGTGTCCGAAAAAGTAATACTGCTTCACAGTATGGCCACAGAAGGATGCTGTTATTGCAGTGTTTTGGCCTCTGCTGGCTTTTGTAATATTTTGCACCAATCCCTCGTAACTGTGTGTGGCTGGCTCTTAGGAAGACATCTAAAAGAGCAATTCATCCTTTAATTTGGACTCCCAAGTCATTAATGGGAACTTACTCATAGCCTTGAAAAGTGTATTTTCACTGTGTTTTGGCAGTGCTGGTCTACAAGGCCAGAATCTCGAGGATAACAAAGAAACTTGATAGATATCTAAGAACTGTTCAGCAAAGTATGAAGAGAAAAATTATGGACATATCATTAATGGGAACTTACTCATAGCCTTGAAAAGTGTATTTTCACTGTGTTTTGGCAGTGCTGGTCTACAAGGCCAGAATCTCGAGGATAACAAAGAAACTTGATAGATATCTAAGAACTGTTCAGCAAAGTATGAAGAGAAAAATTATGGACATAACATTGACATATAAGGATGACGGTATGGATCAGATCAAATGTGAATGGTCGATATTCTAGTTGAGATTAGAGCAAGCAGATTTGGGCAGGTTTTGTAACATGAATGGTAGTTAGTGGTCTCTTAAGAGTAACACAATGGGTGCGAAGGACAGAAAAATGCAGTCAAGGGCAGTAGAGCCTTAGCTGGAGTGGCAAGGTTTGGGAAAGTTGCAGGCATAGGATAGGTTTGGCTGATGCAGGACTGGGATAACTGGAGATCTCTGCGAATGGACACTGTTATGCTATTACTAGACTTAAGTTGGCCGATGGTGATTAGTAGCTTCTTAATTGAATTTTATGCTTTCTTGTGTCCCTTAATATGCCTCATGACTTCAATTGAACTAGACTTGGAAGCCACCTACATAATATATATTCATAAGGAGACTTCAAAGAATTGAAAATAAAATGAATATAAGCACATTAGCTTGCTGTCTGTATCGTACAAAATATTCATTTAAGTGGGTGATTTCGAGCATAATCAGGGCAATGTAGACCTTCAGTCAATCCAGGGAACAGGCTGGTTTTAGAAGAGAATATTGAACAATAGATGCCATCCGTGTCACAAATCAGGTTAGGTGCCTACTTGGCATTGCTGCACACGCAAAGGGTTTTTCTCAGCATCTCTGGCGGTGCCAAAGCTGCCAAAGAGCAGCAGGAATTTTTTTAATTTGCTTCGAAGCTGCCTTGACAGAACCAAACAGCAGGGCTAAGAATAACTGCTGTATGATGCTCTCATGTTTGATAACTAATTCACACCATTGCTTGCTTCTTGTGTTTTTCTGCATGCCAGGGTCTTGACCCAGCCAGTGTTACTGTCCCAGTAGTGGGTGGACACTCTGGCGTCACGATCGTGCCGCTACTGTCACAAGCAACGCCCTCCGTCAGCTTTCCACAGCCCGAGTTGGAGGCACTTACCAAGCGTATTCAGGAGGCTGGCACCGAGGTGGTTCAAGCTAAGGCCGGCGCTGTGAGTGGCTTTTTCCTTTCTTTCCCAGAAAAGTCTAGATTTTTTAGCAGCACGATTTTTGTTCTTGTGGGCAAATAAAACAGCACTGACTCCTTGAAAAACAGACTAATAGTGTACAGTATGGTTCACTGTTGAAGATAGCATCTAATAGGTATTCAAACTAACACAAGTTGGAACATTTACACTTCGCAGGAAAAAAAAGTGCTTGATGTGATGCATTAGCTAGATGTCTGATCGCAGAAAATTAATGCTGAGGCCTCTGTGTCAAAACAGCAGTAATCAGTCGTAAAATAGTCTAACCACAATATAAAAATTATTGTATGTAATTAGGTAAATCTACAGTTAAGTAAATCTAAAATCTAAAACAGCCTGTAACGAATATATGTTTATGTGTGTGCTATAACAGATACAACGAAGGTATTTTTGTGCCAGCTGCAACTTGCAACTTTGCTATAACAAGGTTCAACTGTACTAATTTGGTGCCCCCATTACAGTCGATTGTATTGTACATTTTACAGGACTACATTTATGTTATGTTGGTTATACAACCAACTGCTTTAGTTGAACAATGAACATGAACTGTGGAGATTTTTTTTTTTTTTTTTCTAACGTTGAAGGCATTGCAAGGCTAGAGACGTTTTTCATGGCACTATCGCGCTCAGTATGAGCACGATTGTACAAAACCAAAGTGGATATTGTGTGAGGATAGCAAATTCACATTAATATACGAATTCACTCATTTCTTTAGGGCTCTGCAACCCTGTCCATGGCATTTGCTGGTGCCAGATTTGTATTCTCGGTAAGTGCACTCTTGTGACATGTCCACATTGTCTCGGTGCTCTCCACCAACAAGGCAGCATGACTTTCAATTTGGGAAGTGCATGCTAGACACATAAATGTATTGTTAGCAGTGTCAGTGAATAACTTTCCATCATTTTTTCACAGCTCATCTCTGCTATTCAAGGAAAGGAAGGAGTAGTGGAATGTGCATTCATCAAGTCTTCCGAGACTGAAGCCACATATTTCTCAACCCCTCTTCTTCTCGGCGTAAGAGCTTCTTTTTTTTTTTTGTGTATAATTTATTAACACCACACAAAAGACAGAAAAATACCAGCATCTGTTTCGTGGAAGGGAACCCATGCCTGCTTGCTTGAAGCAAGCAACTGTGCAGCGTGCACTACATGTTACCACTGGATGTAGGCACCGGCGGAATCACTGGGGCACATTGTGCAGGCTTGCAGAGCGTGGCAAGCACTGCCTTTGCAGTGTCGTCTTGCCACAGCTCCAAGAGCTGCCTCTCTTGCTGTGAAGAGCAGTTCACTTGTTTGGGCTAATACCTGTTTGGCTTTCCTATTCCCCTTTAACAACCGTAACCCTTGCACTTCACATATGAACATCCAATAGCCTAAGACAGTGTTTCTTAAATGTTTCCAGTACGTGACCCTTTTTTAATAGTACAAAACCTAGCACGACAAACCAAACCTAACTTCCCATTGGCTGTGACGCCACGTCACGAGCGCGTGAGGCGTGCTCAGACAGCACATACCGCGATGGAGTCTGAAGCATCTACATTGTCTGCAGCAGCAACCTCGACAGTAGCGAAACGTGGCCGTTCATGTCAGTACACCGTAGACGAAGTAAGGGAGCGGAAGGATGCAGCAAAACGAGTGAAGAGGCAGGCAGCGAAATCTACCATCGTCGTCAACTCTCCCAATATTACGGTGCAGCAAAACGAGTGAAGAGGCAGGCAGCGAAATCTACCATCGTCGTCAACTCTCCCAATATTACGGTGGGCGGAGCGAGCATTAACGCAAGCATTACTCGCTGCGCAAAACTCCAAGGACCGCTCAGCGGCGTTCAATTGAACATTAATGCTTTCACATTCGCAACTCATAAGTGCTTAGGTGTCCTCGAAGTTTTTTGACACCGAAACAGTAAAAATTGGCAGCATTACTGTTTACCTGTAAACCAGGACCGTTAAAAACCAGTATGATTTCCAAGGTTAGGCAGTGCCCACGGCACACCAAAAATCTGAGGCAGTGGTCTCGCACTTCCGTCATAGCCAATAACCACCGGGTGCAAGTGTTGTGTGCTTAGATGCTATTTAAAGGGAAGGTTTAAGAAAATTAGCAATAACCAGCCTTGCAGGTTTGTAAAGATTGTTCAATAGTATATGCTACTTAATTATAATCAATTTAGCCAAAGTGAGCTTTCATAGAATTTGCCCCTTTTAATGTGTGTTCCCAGCACATCGGTTGGAGTACGAGTCTGGCATAAACTTCAAGCCATACAGTTGTGTGTTCTTACTGTAAGGTCCCTCCTGCACAAGTTCTTACAAGTAGTACTCGAGCTGGTCTGTGCTTTTGTCTAGCATGTCTTAAGTCTAGTGATAACCAGGAAGAAAGCACCAGCTATCTGCGGCAGTCTACAGATATATACTAAAGCATTTGGAATGGCAGAATGCTAAATAACCTAGCAACACACATTTGTTTTTTGATCATCATCTTTAGTTAGAGTCCGTGCTTGTAAAGAGAAAATGGTTAGTGAAGTTTTAAACACCTCTCGGTGCACCTCTTTAAAAAGCAAAGTGTATTAGTAACATGCCTGCAGCTACAAATAAGTCAGTGAAGCACCACTTGGTTTGCATTATTCATTACAGAAAAATGGCGTAGCGAAGAACCTTGGCCTTGGCAAGCTCTCCCAGTACGAATCTGAGCTTGTAAAGACAGCACTGCCGGAGCTGAAGGCCAACATCAAGAAGGGAGAGGACTTTGCCAAGAAGTAAAATGCAGACCTTTGAATTCAAGTAACTATCATTGGACGTGTGTGTTAGTGCTCATCAGCCAAGACATTGCAACTAAATAAAAGACCCATTGGATGTGTGAGTGTTGGCACCTTCATTAGCAACTAAAGAAATTTTTTATTATCAGTAAGAGCAAAAAAATGACCCAGTACAGCCGACTTTCGTTAATTTGAACCTGCAGGACTGACGAAATTGATATAATTATCCAGCGGGCCAAAATAAACTAGATGAATAAAAAATTACAAAAGAGCCAGAGTATAACATGCCTCCGAATCAATTGTGCACCCACTTCTTGTGTTTACAAGGTAAAGTTAATGTAGAAATGACATTAAAGCACCTAAGCAAAGTAAAAATGTAACGTACATCCGATTTTTTCGCAAGAAAGTTGGGCAAGGGTCTAATGTGTGTTTCACCATGGCGGCCAGTTTCCTAAAGTTAACTTTGCCACGCGGTTCTTAAAGTCAGCTTCGCCGCTATACATTCTTGTTGTGAGGTAAAGCTTACGAACGCTGCGGAGGCGGTTTTGGTTTCGTATCCGATTGCACTGCGCAGGTAATTTCAGGCCCAAGTTCCTTGAAAAAGAAAGCGCGTGCGGTAGAATGGTGTAAATACTTTAATTGGACATTGTGAGCCACTGACCATGGCAAGTGACTTCGGTATATCATCAAATGTGGAACGCGCAATGCCACCTCTGGATGTGCACCGCGCATCAAAAAAGATTTTAAAAAAATATATAAGCCATTCCACTTTGTGAAGATAGATGACCAGAGCTGTTTACCGCACAACATAGAGGTGACACATCATCATCATCAGCCTATATTTATGTCCACTGCAGGATGAAGGCCTCTCCCTGAGATCTCCAATTACCCCTGTCTTGCGCTAGCGTATTCCAACTTGCGCCTGCGAATTTCCTAACTTCATCATCCCACCTGGTTTTCTGCCATCCTCGACTGCACTTCCCTTCTCTTGGTATCCAATCTGTATACAGCCCTAATGGTCCACCGGTTATCCATCGTACGCATTACATGGCTTGCCCAGCTCCATTTCTTCCGCTTAATGTCAACTAGAATATCGTCTATCCCCGTTTGTTCTCCTATCCACAGCGCTCTCTTCCTGTCTGTTAACATTACTCCTAAGATTTTTCGTTCCATCGCTCTTTGTGCGGTCCTTAACTTGTTCTCGAGCTTCTCTGTTAACCTCCAAGTTTCTGCCCCATATGTTAGCACCGGTAAAATGCAATGATTGTACACTTTTCTTTTCAACGACAGTGGTAAGCTCCCGGTAAGGATTTGGCAATGCCTGCCGTATGCACTCCAACCCAATTTTATTCTTCTGTAAATTTCTTTCTCATGGTCAGGGTCTCCTGTGAGTAATTGGCCTAGATAAACATATTCCTTTACAGACTCTAGAGGCTGACTGGCGATCCTGAATTCTTGTGTTATCTTTGTCTTCTGCATATTCATCTTCAACCCAATTCTTGCACTTTCTCGATCAAGGTTCTCAATCATTTGTTGTAATTCGTCTCCATTGTTACTGAATAGGACAATGTCATCTGCAAACCGAAGGTTGCTGAGATATTCGCCGTCGATCCTCACTCCTAAGCCTTCCCAGTCTAAGAGCTTGAATACTTCTTCTAAACATGCAGTGAATAGCATTGGAGAGATTGTGTCTCCTTGCCTGACCCCTTTCTTGATAGGTAACTTTCTACTTTTCTTGTGGAGAACCAAGGTAGCTGTGGAGTCCTTGTAGATATTTGCCAAGATATTCACGTACGCCTCCTGTACTCCTTGATTGCGCAATGCCTCTATGACTGCTGGTATCTCTACTGAATCAAATACCTTTTCATAATCTATGAAAGCCATATAGAGAGGTTGATTGTACTCCGCAGATTTCTCGATTACCTGATTGATGGCATGGATATGATCCATCGTAGAATATCCTTTCCTGAAGCCAGCCTGTTCTCTTGGTTGGCTGAAGTCAAGTGTTGCCCTGATTCTATTGGAAATGATCTTGGTGAATATTTTATACAATACTGAAAGTAAGCTAATGGGTCTGTAATTCTTCAATTCATTAACGTCTCCCTTCTTATGGATAAGTATAATGTTGGCGTTCTTCCAGCTGTCTGGTACACTTGAAGTTGAGGCATTGCGTATAAAGGGCCGCAAGCTTTTCAAGCATGATATCTCCTCCATCTTTGATTAAATCTACTGTTATTCCATCTTCTCCAGCCGCTTTTCCCCTGGTCATGTCTTTCAAGGCCCTTCTAACTTCATTGCTAGTTATAGAAGGAGCTTCTGTATCCGGTTCATCACTATTTCAAATGAAAGTAGCTTGGCTGTTTTGGGAACTGTACAGGTCAGTATAGAATTCTTCCGCTGCTTTTACTATGGCATCGAAATTGCTGATGATATTACCATGCTTATCTTTCAGTGCATACATCTTGCCTTGTCCTATGCCAAGCTTTCTTCTTACTGATTTCATGCTGCATCCATATTTACGGCAAAATTGTGTCACCCTGCTAAGGTGACACATAATTTTGAACAAATGTACGAACATATTTATTGTCCTGATCGATGGTCATCGTGGAGATGGATACACACATTTGCGTATCACCTCTGTTGTTAAATCTATCCGTCACGTAAGATGGACATACCACCTTAAGAAAGGGCGTGCGGTAGAATGGTGTAAATACTTTAATTGGGCATTGTGAGCCACTGACCATACCCCCATAAACACAGCCTCCCATTACGACGACAGAAAAGTGAAATTCTATGCTGGAATGATGAGCGGCAACGTAGCCAGCTGTGGAAGACTACGACGACGAACGCATGAGCAGCGGCACGAGCGCGGTTGCGCCGAGGGGTGCCACCCCTTTCCCCTTGGTTGCCTTATTAGGCGTACACTACTTCACGCACTACGTCATACTTTCAGAGACATAGCGTTCTACACACAGGTGGCTGTTAAACCGAGCTCCGATGAGAGCAGTGATATGCGTTTGCTTTTGTTGTTGGCTCTTTCACTTCACTTTTTAGGAGAGAGTTTTTCTGCGTAGATGCCATAAAATCCCAGATCCTAGCCATAGACAGCTTCGATGTAAAAAAATGGAGGCGGGGCCTTGTCACATGGAACTGATGCGGTCCCTTGGCTCTGGTATGAGAGATGGGAGGCTGCTTTTTGCAGACGCTATTCAAAGCAAAGGGGTATGTAAGATGTCTCTATTGATAGTGATGCTCGTCTCCCGGCACTATGACATTTAAGTTTCTTCTATCCACAAATAATGAACTAATTTGCCCTTTAATGAGGCTCCTTATGGATTTGTAGTGTATGTGTAGAGAATCAGTGTACATGGCAGCTTTCTTGCACTTTAATGTGGTGATTTGTGATTAACTTGCAACATTTCTTGCAAAGAATCAAATACTTTAAGACGGCACATAAGCGTTCATGACGTGATTTTTGTGCAGCGCTCACAATTGGACTAAGAACAAAAAAGGTACACACAGGACAGGTGCTGGCACCTGACCTGTGTGTATGTTCTTCATTCTTAGTCCAATTGTGAGCGCTGCGCAAAAATCACGTCATGAACGCTTATCAACTCTGTTTTCTATCCTAATGCATAGGTACTGCCCACACAGTCAAATGAAGCAAGTACTAGAAGCATCACTCTACAGGGCAGTTTAGCTGCGCCAAATTTTTTTAAATTGCCTGTGGCCGATAGCACAATTATAATCCTTGATCTAAACTACTCGATGAGCGGCCATTACTTCCACGAGAAATCATAACACCTAATTGAATAATTAAGAAAATTACTCAAACTTTTTAATTATTTTACGGTACATCTTTCAATCTACGAATTATAGCCGCTGAGTTCGCAAGGCGTGTCCACTTGGAATGAATTCTCAGGACTGAACCAGTTTTGAGATATGAATTTTCAGTGTTCGACGAAATGCGTGGGCTTTCCAGTCAACCTTGTGCTTCAATGGATAAAACAGCGTTTTCCTCAAAAATTTAACTGGAACACCCATGCATTTCGTAGGACACTTTGAAAATTCATATCTCGACACTGGTTCAGTCCTGAGAATTCGTTCCAAGTAGATACGCCTTGCGAACTCAGCGGCTATAATTTGTAGATTGAAAGATGTGCCGTAAAATAATTAAAAAGTTAATTTGCATAATTATGTAAATTACTCAATTAGGCATTTCAATTTCTCATGGAAGTAATTGGTGCCTCATCGAGTACTTAAGATCAAGGATTATAATGGTGCTATCTGCCACAGGCAATTTTTAAAAATTTGGTGCAGCTAAAATGAAACACCCTGTGTAGTACCCGGCGAAAACACTTCGTCCGTAGGACATCCAAATAATCTTCAAATGTCTGTGCACCTGTTTAGGATACAATAGGACATCCACAAGACATCCATTTTTGGATATCCTAGTGCGGACATCTCAAGGATATCGCAGATGAACCTTTTTTGGCATACGCGTGAATATTTGTCCTCCAAGAGGCTTTGTCCGAGTTGCCTCGTAACAGAATTATGTTCTGTCGCATGTTCAAATTACAATCCGAAGCTATCATGTCTGCAGCTCCTGTGTATATTGTACTTAACGAATTTCCTGACGCAATTTAGTTTGAAAACTTTAATTAGTTCAATAAGTCACTTTCGCTTGGCAGGAAGGCCTAGAAGATTGAGCTATATGCTGTGTGTGCGCACGTAACGTGTGTAATTCTTGATGCGTGGCCGCTCTGCCCGTTGCATATGTCGCGCAGCGTGTGCTGCGACCGTGCTAGACACTATGACAAACACTGCAAAAGGCCCAGGAATACGTCCGTAAAGTGTGTGCAGAATTTCCCCATGATGTCCCTCGCGGACATGCAAGGAATGTCCGCAGGACACGGAACGTGCTGCCAGACAGTCATGTGAGGGACGACCGCAGGACGTATTCAACACATCCCTAGGATATCCCATGTCCTGGCAGTGGATGTCCATAGGATCCCATAGGACGTCGTCGTTGTCACTGGGCATGCAGTGCGCTGAAAGAAATGGTCACTCACTACTGGGTATTTCACCGAAGATATTATTCAAAGATTTTTTTTTAATATAGAGGTAAGGTTTCTTTCGAGTCTGTGGGAATTATGAAGGTTCATATTTCCCCGCGTCCTTACGCGCGCCACGGAAGTGAGGAGAGCAGACGCCTTTTTCCCTCTTCCCGTTCGGGGAGCCAAACGGCTTTTCGTGCGGTGGCGCGATCCTCTTGGAAACCGGTTGCAAACGCAGCGGTGACGTGTACGCGGAGCCCCGCGCTCATTGGACCGAGCCCAGAACGAGGCGGGGCGGGCGCGACCGGCGCACGCCGCAGAAAGAGGAGACGACTGCGAGCCGCGACGAAGGACGGAGCTCAGGTAACCATCTTGTTCCCTTCCTTTGTCGTGCCCTACCTCGTTCGACCACTATCGGCCACGACAAACGTCGAGGTCGACTCTATAGCCTGCTTCCACGCGAATTCCCATGGAGCAATAAACCCTTTTTATACTTGTTACCCTATCGTGTGTTGTCGTGTTCCTGCCTGTCTTTGTACCGCCGAACCCCGGTAGTACGAGGCAAGCACACGGGAGTTGGCCGTCAAGCCTAAGCCTTACGACAAAGGCGGCTTGAGAGAACCCGGAGACTACAACTGGCGCCCAACGAGTTTGGCTCCCCGAACGGGAAGAGGGAAAAAGGCGTCTGCTCTCCTCACTTCCGTGGCGCGCGTAAGGACGCGGGGAAATATGAACCTTCATAATTCCCACAAGTCATGGTCTAATTAAGTCGTATCAGACGGGTAAGACATGGTACTTAATAACTTCCTAACATTTAGATTGAGACAGCTCATCGCTAAAGGGAATTTGAAGCGAGCCTAATCAGTGTCTAAATATTGAAAATTGCGATTTTTCTCGCCATTGTAGCTCGACTGTACGCGCGAAACCGAAACTAAGAGAAAGATGACCACACGAGGACAAGTACTCGAGCAGACGTCGTTGAGAGGCATCGCCCAGCATCGAAAAGAGCGTAGTCAGCGCGCGGCAGCATCGAGGCACTGCGCAGTACGCGTTTCCTAAATATGTGCTTCATATCAAACAGCTCCAGTGATTGGTAATCGACACTGCGTTTATCGGCCACGGCGCGCGGATGCGTTGATTATCTGAGCGCAAACTGTCACGAGGTATCCGTACTTGAGTGGCGCGCAAAGCACGCGAACGATACGGATGGAATGGACGATATCGCGGGAAGTGCGCAAAGCATTAGACGTTTACACGAAGTAATTACGTTCGTAGTTGAAAAACGATACGATAATTCTGTAAAGTGCGCCTGTAAAATTTATCTAAAGCGGACAAAATTGTATACCAATAATTTGTGTAGGACTTCTCCTAGACCCTCGTAAACATTAACTGCAACAATTTCACATAAGCTATGGATTAATCATATATCAAATTTATCCGCTTATGCTCTAACAAGTTTAACGGAACTGCGATATCTGTTTTTAGTGTAGAGTTAGGGTATTTGTAAACTTCGTGTTTCAATTTTCTTACCGATTTTTGGAATTATCTGAAGAAAATATCATGCTATAAATTAACTTTTCTTCCTACACTGACATTTCCATCACAAATTTCATTCAAATCGATAAATCCAGCGGTTAATTGTCTCACAAAAGCGCATTTCTGCGTATTACATGTATTTGAATAGGCACCATGCATCGTGACACGTACAGTCAACCACAAAAGTTTGCGGACCACGCGAGCGCGTGCCAGACTGCCTATCCGCGCCACCTAGCGGTACGCCACCTAGCGGCGACAGGGGCGCTCTCCCGGATATGAGCCCTCTTGGTACTCGCCTGCCTGTTAATTTTTTATTCCCGTGCATGACATTGTTAGTTCGTTGTGTTGACGCAGAGCGCTGTCTGCGATAAGACCGCCACATATCTGGCTTGATAGCAGTATCGGAGCAATCACTGCAACCTTTGTAGACTGGTGTGCCAGTGGGTAGATAAGTTTCACGAAGCGCTGCGACGATTTTTTTACGCGACGTTTACTGGCGCACTTTGGTTGGCAGCATCTTGGTCCAATGAGTGTTGCTGCTTCTGCGTCTTGAGAGAAAGGGTAGGGAGGTGTTTCACTGTCATCAAAAATAAAGAAAAAGCGGATGCATAGAAAATTTTCTTTCACACATAAACGCATCTTCGCATCAGTCGCTGAAAACGTAGTAGACTTGCTTCAGGCCACGTGGTGATTGCCTATTTGGAAAGATGCCGCTGCGTGTTCCACTTGACGAAAGAAGGCACATTGTGCGTTTATTTATAGAGGGAATACCTCAGCGCGAAATCTGCCGCCGAACCAACAGGAGCCGGACTGCCGTGAATAGGATTATTCAAGCTTTCCGCGACGATGACAGATTCACAGATATGGAGCGCAGTGGGCGTCCAAGGGCCACGACTGAGGAAGAGGACCGCCTGATTACGGCCGCCATCGTGGCTGATCCTTTTCAAAGTGCAGAGGATATCCGAGAAGCGCTCTCGCTCACGGTATCGTCTGAGACTGTAAGAAGAAGGCTGAGTGAGCTTGGCCTGCAGTCTTACGTAGCAGCACAGAAGCCCTGCCTCTCAGACAGCCAGCTACAAGAACGACTCATGTTCGCTACAGCAATGAAAGATTGGACAACAGAGAAATGGGGCGATGTCATCTTTAGCGACGAGTCAACTTTTTCCACGCGCTGGGACCAACGGAAGCGGGTTTGGCGTCCACTAAACTGCAGGTGTGTTGACAGTGTATTGGCAGTTAATTCACGAAGCTAATTCTGCATCACAACATGTTTCACGTAAAATGATCTTTTGGACATTACGAGATTTTTCTGTAGTGGTATTATGTTGAAAACATTAACGATTGTTTCATAGTACTACTTACTCTGAAGCTAATTAAAAGCTGCCAGTGGGTCTTTCAGTACTATCTAATGATGTTTGCACGTTTTCTATTGCAACTCTATAACTGCATTATAAAGTTCATACGCAAGAGGAATCACAACATTTTTAGACGCGCCGCTGGAACCCAATTGTATGCTATTTCTTGCAGATATCTGCCTAATTACACACAGAGTGTTCTATCCAGTGGACGGTGTTCCGTGAGCGTGTGGGGAGCAATCAGCAAAGATGGCCTTGGTCCCCTTGTGCGTCTGGAAGGGCCCTTCACTGCGTCACGGTACTGCGACGTCATCACTAGACACCTCGTTCCGTATGCGCTGGACGGTCCCTTCAGCGACGGCTGCTATTTTTTTCAACACGACCACAGCCCGATCCATAAAGCACGTATCGTCCAGTCATTGCTAGAAGAACATGCTGTTTGCCAGCTTGAGTGGCCTCCATGTGGCGCCGACTTGAATCCCATAGAAAATGTCTGGGGCATGTTGAAGAAACGGCTGTCCACACGAGCCAACCGCGGCCGCACGGCCGATACGCTGTGGCAAGCGATCGCACAAGAATGGGAAAGCCTGCGCGGTCGACCGGAGATTACTGAATCTTTGTACGAGTCGATGCCCACACGCATCAATAAGGTGCTAGAAAACGGCGGACATTTCACTTCCTACTAGATCATTGAGAGACCTATGTTTCATGACACTTCTGTAAATGTCTTGTGAATAAATTCATCCCCTTCAGACACGAATTATGAAGCACTGTCTGCAAATGCGTCAAATGCGCATGGCATCATTTCAAGACGCTCACTATTACATTCCGAGAAAGAAGACGAAGCAATGTGCTGTTTTGTGCGAGTTTCAGTAAAAAAAATTAATTAGCGTATAACTCATTATCTAATTATTCTGAAATCCGTCAGCTTCAATGCTTGCATAGAAAGAATCAACTATTAGGCCCGAAACGCATGTACACTTGCTTTTTCGGTTGTATTCGTGTCGACCGGAGAAAAAAAATACTCTTGACGTTGGTCTTGGAACGCGGCACGTCGAACGATTGTCTAACATGGTAGTGTCTCCAGCAAAGTGATCATCTGCAGCAATACGCAGGACAATGAAGTTAACTGACCGCTAGTTGTCCCATCAGGAAGCGGACACGAATGTGCACACTGAGTTTTAGGTCATTTGAAGAAACACGTGGCGTGGGACGCGCCTCCGAAGTTCGAGTCCCCAAACGAGGACGCCGTGTCGCAAAGGGTTATAAAAAGAGTCATCGCACCCGATTATTTCTTATTTTTCTAAATGTAACCACTATAGCAGCGCGGTGGTTCGGGCTTTGCGCAGCAAAACCTGGGCGCAGGCGATCAAATCCCGGCCGCTACTGTCACTTAGCGATGGGGGAGGAACGGAAAAATTCTGCCTACTGACTAAGCATCTGTGTCCCATGGCTGCCTCACCGCTCACTCACGCACTCACGAAAAAAAAAAAAAAAAAAAAAAAAAACAGCGTGGCTACGCGAAATAGAACTGATAACAGCCGAAGAATACGCTGTCTGATTACTTGTACTGATATTCTGCTCTCAAAATATAAGCAAGTAGCCCTGGCTAACAAAGAGCGCGTCACGTTGAAAAAGATAGGTAGAAAATATTTGCGCACAGTGCGAAAATAGACAGGCCATAGATTTAAAAGGGATGCGTCTTCAACGTAGCGCTGCTGTCGATCGCTGGTGACGTAGCGGAAGTGTCGCGAAGAGGCTCTTGGCCACGCGCTCGCGTGGTCCGCAAACTTTTGTGGTTGACTGTACGCGGGCACAGACAAACATGAATTCACAGATCTCAGTCGTCCGCGAAAATCGCTGTCACAACGCTGGCGTAATCAGCGCCGGCGGGGTAGCGAACCTTTCGTTTTACTTAGGGCTATCGCACTGCTGACGCAACGCGCTAATACACTAGTAATACACTAATAATAATAACGATACACTAATAATAGTAAAAATAAAAAGGTTGTGACAATAACGTGTCTTTATTGATTACTATACGGCGACTACACGGCATCAACCCAACGGGAAGACTGCCTTCGGTTCGTCGCTGGCAGGTGCCCGTGCCAAGTTCGCCCCTGCCGCTATCAGTATGCTTCACCGCAAGACGCACAACGCCCATCTTTTACCGGAGGCTTTTTTTTTTTTTTTTTTTTTTTTCCTTCCTTCCCGCCAGGATGCAAACACCTGGGGCTGCTTGACGTGCAGGAAGGTGCCAGCCAGTCTGTCACAGACCCCGTGAACGAGGCGCAGAGGCCGGACCAAATTCCAAAGCCGAATTATCAGCTTCCGAAAATAATCCCACGAAAGCAAGGACAATTAAGAATGGGCCCTCTGGTGCGCCAGCGAACGCCGGTTGCTGTCCAAAGACCGAGTCAGAGCCCAGAGTTGTCAAAACACAACAAAATATATTCTTCACACAAGGCAGTTACACACACACTTGCACACTTAGGCTAGACCAACGCCTCCTATATAGGAGGCGTTGGCTAGACACAATACAATTCAGATGGGTATTAACAAACAATAAAATAATTCACGACAAGCACTAAGAGTCCAACACGTAAAGTACAAAATGAAAAGGAACACTAAGTGTCCAATCGTATTCACCGTGCTGGTCTTGTCGGACGATCTCGGCGTGGCTCGGGGCAAATCTCGAAGAAGGAACTTCTTCCGGAAATGCAGAAGCTCGATGAACTCGTCGACTAGCTTGGCGGGGAATCCCCTTCTTCCGCAGGCGCTCGGTCTTCACGTTACATCACTTCACCGGTGCGGACTGAACTCTCGAACTCCGAACTGACGATTCTCGCACGGCGTTCTCGAACTTTACTATCGGAGTCGTGATCTCGTAGCATGGCCAAAGCCTAGGAAGCTTCTAGTGTTTTCTGGTACCTTCGACCGCCGCTGTGGAAGCGTTGAAAAGGGGGGGGGGGGGGGGGTGATGACTCATCCCGTTGGCACACGCTCACACTGTAGACGGGTGAGAAGGTGTCTCGGCGCGCGCGTGTGCTCTCTCTCTCTCCCGTTAACGTCGCTTCGTCGAGGCCACAGTGTAAGATAGTATATATATCTTACACCGTGGTCGAGGCTCTTCTATAGACGTCCAGGCGCCGTTGTTCGCGTTGTTGTTTGAGGCGTATGCGCTCTCCCCTCTGTTGAAGTTGCCGTGAGGCCGGCGTGTTCTTTCCCTGGCTTGCGTGACACGCGGCACGCGCTTGGATTACGCGCTCTTTTGTGACATAGTCTCCTTCTTGCACGTCAAGCAGCTGCGAATCAACGGTCGCTGAAATGGACAGTCCACTAGGTAGACTTAAAGAATACCGCCCCTGTACAGAGGTAGAAGGCCGCTCTGTCTCGTCAACATGTCAGCCACTGAGCAGCGTCCACATACATGTGGAGCAAGCAATAAGCGCTAGCGTCACGCCATAAGTGCAGCCTGTGAATCGCGAATAAATTCCTTATTCGATCGGGCGGTCGAGGACGGAATTGTTATATGCAGAAAAGCTGGTTTGGGCGCGCTGCAAAATGCGACCTTGCACCTTCTGCATGCTTATTCCAGCTCTACTGACAATCGTCGTCTTTCGATCTTCAGCCTCTTCCACACCACCACGATATGCAAGTGTCACAGGTGCACAAGAGGCTTCACATCAGTTATAAAGCTGGCAAAAAAATTCTTACCAGAGGCGTCAGGGGAGCTGCAGATAACGCCGCCTGAAATCCAAAGAGACAAGATAACGAGATAAATCACCGCCCCTTCCGCTCCATGAAGATGGTCGAACAGCGAAGTTGTGAACGGCGCTACTTGCGTAGGATGGGATAGGGAGCCTACATGCAACGCGCCTACATGCAACGCGGCTCCCTAGGGATGGGACGCGTCGGCGACCACGGGGGCGACGGCGTTTCTAGCGCGTTGCGGGGGATGGGACACTTCGGCGTCCACGGGCGACGGCATTCTTAGCGCAATCCTCACGCTTTTTCTACGACTTTCCCAGACTAGAGTCCTTGACCAAAGCGCTCTCTCCCTCCAATGCGAGTATTGGACGGCGCGACTTACGTCAACCCCCTCCCCGTTCTCCTTTTCATCTGAACCCGCTCACAGCATTCTCACAGGGGGAAAGCGGTCGCTCCAACCCCTTCCCCCTATTAAGCTCTTCTTCTCTCCCGCTAGGTCACGTGGCCCATTTTTAGCGAAGTCCGACCACGACAGCACAGGGCCCGCATAAACAGCTTCGCTGTAAAAATCCACACTGTGAAAGTTTTTGAACAGCTAAGGTGTGGTACCACCTGATCCGATAGACCAGGGGTCTCAAACACACGGCACGATGGTTTCAATGTTTCAAACTCACGAGGGTTTCAATGTGGGCTTGTTGGTAAAGCATATTGGAGGGTTTACGGTAGCGCGATTAAAAGGCATGACAAAAGAAGACACACAGGGACACACACGGCGTGCGTGCGTGTGCGTGCGTGTGCGTGCGTGCGTGTTTTCTTTTGTCCTGCCTTTTAATCGCGCTACCATAAACCCTCTAAGCCGCGGAACTCTTAGGTGCGGCCCGCGTGGCCCCATTATGATTCAATAGTGCACCCCCTCTTCCCTCTCCGACTGTTAAGCTGCCCGTTTCCTGACTCGCCCAACTCTCGGTGTTCCCTTTCGTAGCAAGGTGGACACAGCTGTTCACATTTTAAAGGGATAACAGCAGGCTAACAAGATTATGCATGACTAAACGTAGACGTGGGTGCGATAAGACTCCCCCCTCAACATATAATAAAATGAGCGGGAGATGCAAATGCCAAGGAAGACTTAAGCAGAAAGCGCGCCCTCACATGATAGGAGTTTTGCAAGATCGTTTGCAAAGTTTACACCCGCACAGACCTATCCGCATGCAGTGTCGACCGTGGCTCCCTTTTCCATGTGATGAGTGTTTGGCAAGTATTTCGAAAAAGAAACAGGGGGGCGGCGGTTTGAACGGGATGCGGTCCGCCGTCAGATATGAGTTTTAGATCCGTGCGATATACTAACGTGATACGTAGAGCATTGAACTGGGTCCTGCCGAGCCTGAGCACGACGCCGTTGTGCATATTGATGTTGCTGTTCCTTTCGTCGCTCGATCATCTATTCGCGCTGCTCTTCAGGCGTCCTAATTACTGTGCCTGGCTTGCTTTGTGCAGGAACCGCTGCGTCATGCCTATAGCCTGAGCACGACGCCGTTACGCAATATTGAAGTTTCTGCTCCCGTCGCCGCTCATCGTGTTCACGCTGCTATCACAACACAAATGGAATCAGTTGCTAGGCGGGTTTTTCTTTTACATATGAAAGTGTAGTGACGCACCGAGCGTAATGCACACGGTGGTCACCACAAGAAGAAGCCTTTAATGATGACACGGGAACGCATATATAGCCGCACTTGCGCACAGCGTTGCTCTCTTTGTTCACTCAGTGTTGCTGTCTTGGCTGGCCGTTGCAGACGTGGCTCCCTGCTTCGTAAGCTACAGTTGCCGCTTTCCGGCAAATGTAGTTTATGTAGCCGTAATCTTTACCGGAAAATACTGCGGCGAAGGTATGCGGACTATGCGCGAAGGCGAACTTTGCTTCTTTTGTTGTTCTTTCCCCGCACGGCCGGCGCCGCCGCGGATACTTGCAGGCGAGCGCCATTTGGGTGGTGCTGCAAGGAACCCAGCGGTGCACGCCGCACGCGCCTTCCGCTGTTATTGGTTGAGTTTTATGACGACGGAGACGAATAAATCCCGTGATCCTAGTCATACACAGCTTCGCTATACAACGTGTAAACTCATGTCAAACACGGGATTTTATGAAATTGGGGCTATCTGCGATCTTTCAAGAGTTGAACTGCTTTATTAGCAGTTCTGATTATGCCTTAATCATTAAACTACTTCTTCCTGATTATGCCTTATTTTTACAGTAGAATCTTGCGAGATCGTTTTCCAAGTTCTTATAATTATTATGATAGGACCAAAGGAACTCCTGGGAAAGGGCGTTCTACGCCGCTTCCTTACTAAAGCCGCTGTTAGCCGCCAAAGCCGATCGACAGACGGAAACACGGAATGTTATGAAATTGGGGCTATCTGCGATCTTTCAAGAGTTGAACTGCTTTATTAGCAGTTTTGATTATGCCTTAATCATTAAACTACTACTTCCTGATTATGCCTTATTTTTACAGTAAAATTGTGAGATGGTTTTCCAAGTTCTTATAATTATTATGTTCATAGGATGTTAACCATTATACTCAAAATGCAGAACATATTCCAGCAAACTGGAGTAAGCATGCACTTCTTCACTGGGGATTTGTAAAGTTTTTGCATGAGATGTGCTCCTATTTTTCCAATGGGCTTTGAGCAACTGAAGTACAACATATTTAAAGCAGTCCTGCACAATTTTTAATTGTGCCACAAAAGTGAAACGCTATAGTGTGAACAGCTCTAGGTGACCAATAAATTGGACGAGAAATATGTGTATAACCCAATAAAGTCTTCAGTGAAATGAACATTAACAAATTTGTTGAGCGACAAGTTTCCCGCTGTTCTTTTCCAAGATTTGAACACACTGACCTCTCGTAATGTTACGATCGGCCCGCGGGGACGGCGAACTTTCGAGCCACTTCAGATTTCCTGCGACGAATCGCTTCAGCTTGGCGAGACCAGCGGCGACACCATGGCGAGGTACGTTCCACACCAGAATACGTGGTTGAGGGATGCCCTTTGACCGCCGACCACGACGCTGAGACCAAAGGAACTCCTGGGAAAGGGCGTTATACGCCGCTTCCTTACTAAAGCCACTGTTAGCCGCCAAAGCCGATCGACAGACGAACCAGCCACAGTGCCATCCCAGGAGCCATGACGCGTCATATGAGTCAATTGCATGAAACCTCATGTCTACGAGGGCCCCCTCCTTTCTCTGTGGCAGTGAACCGTGTGTGCCTGGGGGTATACTTCTCCGCTTGTGTGCAGTGAACAAAGGTGCCGGAGTGATTATGCGCACCCACGCTGCCTTCGGCGATTTTGGACCTTCCGGTTGGATGAAGGTGTGACCGCAGATTTCCCTGGCCTAGGTATACCTAGGGTAAAGTGGACTTTTTCGGCTCATCTCGTGTGCTCTCCCAGAACGATGTAGTCGGCTCAGACAAGTAGCTCATTACGAGGGCGATGTACTGCGCTCCGTGCTCCGGCCAGTACGATCGAATACCCCTTGTTCTGTAAATAAGCTTGCTCTCCTATGTAAATAAACCCCCTGTTCCGTTACCCTACACCTCTCTACCTTGTACTAATCACTAAAGAAGCAACCCTCGTCAAGATGGCTCGGACGACGGCGTGGGCCCGATAAGGCTCCGTGTGACGCCCCGGCCAGTAACGTAGGCCAGCTACCCTTTTAAAACGCACCGGTGGCGTAGGCTAGAGCGCGACCCGCAGTGAGACGCCGAGTCCGAGACTACGACTCCGAATCCTACAGTAACCATTCTGGACAATGACAGTAAAACACTAGCAAGCCCACCAGTGACACTTGACATGCTGCTATAAACACATTAATGATAATACTCCAATTAAGCTTGCCTTAGTTATAACTAAGCTTACGGCGGACAAGACTGGAAACCACGTGAAGAAACAACCAGATACGAAGTACATAACATTTGTGGAGTTATACACTGATGCCATGTATGCCATTGGTCCCATCACCGAGACTTACGTTAATTTGATTCCAGTTAATTCGATATTTCGGTTAAATTGATGCCGACTGTCGTCCATGCATTTCTATTCAAACTTTCATTATTTGGGCCCTAAAATTGGCCTTTACCGGATAATTTGAACTTGACCTGTCAGCATGCACGCGCCTGACCCCAATGGTGACCCCTTTACAGGCAGTGTGTGTCTCGGCAGAGCTTCGGGAACAGTGAATGCGTTGAACACACATACGTCATATCCCGTCGAAAACGTCTATTTTCGGCCTGCCCTAGGAACGGCAGCTCACAATGTGTGATTACGGTATTCATCATCAGATTCTAACGAGCGCTTTTTTTAGGAGCGAAGCTCCTTAGGCACTCACGATGTCCGTTGTCGCCGTCGTCGTCGTAGCTCCCCGTCACGCACGCAGCGCGCATACCGACCGCGCACAGGTGTTGCGCTGCGCCGGCGCCGCTCCGAAACCCCTCTCCGAGCAAGCGCACGACGTCATGCGCAGAACCGTTCGCAGAGCGCACGCAGCGCGCATATACCGACCGCGCGCAGGTGTTGGGTGTTGCGCCGGGGCCGCGCCGCTACACTAGCACTGCAGTATGGAGGAGCGCGAACGTAAGCGCAAACGTCGTGACTCTGATCGTACACTTCGAGAACGCCGGCAACGCCACGAAGCTAACCCCGAGCTACGAGCACGAGAAGCAGCAGCACGCCGGCAACGGCAGCAAGACCCCGAAGTGAAAGCTCGAGCAGCAGCCGTAATCGTACAAGGAGCTTCGCTCCATTATCAGCATTCACTCCGTGGATCGGCTGCCAATTTTTATTGCGATAACAATTATATGGACACTCAAAAGCAGATTTCTGCCGTCGCCGTGAGGTTCCGTATGACGTCAATGGAGATGAAATCGTCGCCGCGCGCCGAACGCTGTATGTGCGAGTGAAAGGGCGCGAGGGGTGCGCGCTTTCACGGGGAGTGAACGCACGGCGGAGAACAAATGCGCGTTCTGCGCCGTGCTCACTTAAGGGCTGCAGAAGTAGGCGTCTCTTTCCTCCTTTACAATCACCATATATGTAGAGCAAACGCGCCTTCTTCCGACGCGCGAGAGGCCGTGGGGGAGGGGAGGCGACGTTTAGCTGCGGCACCAAGTGCCTATTTATATCAGAGGCTCCGGCAACAGTCACCAACGCCGCACGCATTTTGAGCGAACGCGGGCAAAACGCCGACGGCGTCGACAACAGTTCTGCGTGTTGCCGGTGCTGCTGCATGTCCAAGTTTATACAGCTGACAAAGCTAATATCATTACTCCGTATAGCTCTCTACAATTTTGCTATCGCAATTGATGCTTCGCCTTTCAGGTGAAACTGCGACAACTTTTTCTTCGAAGAAAATTCGGTCAGAAACCGTGGTCGTTGTTGCGTTTGTTTTAACGCATAACATATCTGTATTGCAGCGAAGTTGACTTTAGTAAACCGGCCGCCACTGTGCAACACACGAGACCATTGACAATTTTATTGCGGTAAGTTTTACCATACCATCAATTATACGGACACTCCAGGCGCATTTATGCCGTCGGCGTCGCCGTGATGTTCTGCATGAAGTCCGAGCACGATAACATCGTCGCCGCGCGCCGTATAGGTGCTGTATGTGCGAGTGAAAGCTTGCGAGAGTCAGCCGACGATCGCGGCTCAATCTCGCGCGCGCACAAGGGAGAAAAGCGGGAGGAGCGCGCAGTCTTCCGTCGCGCGCGAGGCACTGGGGGAGGGGGGCGTTCCACTCCTGGTGCTGCTTCGTACTGCGCGGCTGCCTTATCTTGAAAGCGATCTGCGATGTGGACAAAGTGCGCGGGCCTTATCTTCAAAGCGATCAGCGATGTGGACAAAGTGCGCCGAGTGCTGGTAGCTTCGTATGCGCTGTGCTTTCGACGTGTGTGCGCGTTAAAGCGAGAAGTAGCGCGAAGGTCAATTCGCTCGCTACTGCAGCCGCGCTTCCTCACTCCAACGTTCTGACAGCGCTTCCGCATTCATCGAGTGGTCTCGGGCGTCTCACTGCGGGTCGCGCGCGCGTGACACCATGCTTAATTTAGTTAGTCTTCTACTTTGGACACAGAAAGCGTGCGCGCGTTTGATCCAGGAAGTGCTAGAATCGGGCAAATACTGCCAAATGAATCGGCGGTGTTTTGAAGATTTGTCTATCTCGTTTAATTTGACCCGCCGGATAATTCAATCAATTTCCCCCGGTCGCGTCAGGGTCGAATTAACGGAAGTCGACTGTATAGATACAGTCACGTGTGAATAACTCCACATACGTTATTTAGGTACAGCTATGTTTTGCCTTTTTGCCAGCCAAAACTTCATGCTTAAAAGCCAGTAACCCTTCAACTTCGACATCCTTTTATAACGTCCATTAAATTGGAAAACTACAGTCAACAACCTAACAATTCAGCAGCGATTACTTATCCAAGGCAAGAGTGATCTGATAATTTATACACATACATTTATACACTCAGCGACGTTCCACGACATTAGAAGTGTGCTTTCAATATCAGTGTCTTGGCAACTGTTATGGAACATGAAAGTACAGGGTGCATATGCAATGCAGTTTAAGTTTAGCTTGTACCAATTTCTTATAATTGTCATCGAGTATAGTTTATTACAGTATATAATGATCGCGGACATACCGAAATAAATCTAAAACATTTCTCACCAATATCGGTAAGTAAAGAATATATGCTTATAACAAATATTGGATATCATGAAGGTATTTTGATACTAGATGCGACTCCGTTAAGAGTTCTGACTACTGCTTTACTTTGCACTGTGGTCATCATTCACCAAGCGCCTCAACCCTCCTTCCCACCTAAATGTTTTCAAATCCTGTACACCATATTGCAGCTGCTCTCAATTTTTTTTTTCATGTTGCATGCTGTGTGTGTTGCTGGATGACAAAGTAAAGACAAGAGACGGCCAGTAAACAAACCAAAACAAAACTCTATTCATAGTTTCCACCAATGAGCACTGTGAATCGGTATTTAAGAACATTCACAACAGAGGACAAAAAAAGAAAGAGACCACGACAGGACGAGTACACACCACATTCTTAAAAAGACCTACAAGAGACTTGTGAGGAAGATGGAAATATTCTTCCCTGGAAGGCACAACACCAAACTCCACCCAATTCATAAAGTGTGCTGACTAATACACATTTGGAGAGCATTCCACCTAAGCAGTGTGCAAACAGTAGTAATAATAGTACAGTAGTAGTAGTTGTGGTGGTGGTGATGAACAGCAGTTGTTAGTAGTCGTGTACAAAAAAACACACACCCACAAGAAATGAAACCGCACACTGAAGAGCACATGCGTACAGAAGCTACTGGTGACATACAAAAGGCTCTGCTCTTGACAAACGATACCCGACGGGCGTGGCATGCTGCTTCTGAGATGTGCAAGCACCATGCGTTTTCACAGAACTAATTTTTCTCAAGAAGTCTCGGGCCAAAGCCATACAAATGCTGCTGCTTTTGGTGACAAATGTGGTACAAACACCATTCTGTGCAAATCAGCCAAAATGGCCTACAGTGCCGGCAGGCCCATTTTCAAATTATCAAGCTACATTTCGAAATAGCAATACGGCCAACAATGGAGGCACGGCTTACTTCCAAATCGGCAAATTATGTGCAAATAAAGGTTTTACAAGATGAAAGGTGCCGTTGTAGTTTGCACGATTTCAGTATTGTACATCATGGATGAGCATGGCCACATACACTTGGTGTTTTGTCCTTGTTCGAATGATAGCCTGCGCAGCCATTAGTTCAGCAGAAGCATCACATGAATATGCAAACTTGATAATTAGCAAAGGGGTCCACAGTGCAATATAGAAATATGTCAGAGTTGCTGAGAGACATTACCACATTTTTTTTAAATTTTAATCCGAATAAGAGCTTCCATAGTCCTCAACATGCTTACATGCAGCTACAACAATGGCTTTCACATGCAGCTTAATCTCTAAATGCATGAGGTACGATGCCAGTAGTTTTTTTCAGTGACTTCAAGTAACATCTCAGCTTTGCAAGTACAGCCTACAATACATTTAATGCAAACATGCTTTCTGCACCTTTTCACTAGTTAAAGTGCATTCTATGGTCACCTCTTTTTTCCAGAAGCCTAGCGCCTGCTGTACAAGGCTGCTTGAAGTCATTTCACATGTTCAAGCTAGGTGTGTTGAAGGCTGTACCTTTCTCAATGTTATCCGACGCTCCTGCTGTCCTTGCATGCAGCAGTAAATTACTTCAATATGGTGCAGTCTTTGCGTGCAGGCAAATTTGTAATCAGTGGACCACTTTGTCTGGTCTACTGCAAGCCAGGCGGAGAATTAAAGCACATCTCATTGATAGCATTGTTGATCTTAAAACATGAGCACCTTCTGTGGTTATAACCTGTTTCTCTCCTCATCAAGGGCTGAGATGACATAAATACAGCGAGCTCGTCTACAGGACGTAGTGGACCAGCGACAAGGAGGAGATGCATTTGGGAGCTGTCACCTTTGCAGGTACTGCTGTCAGCGCACTCCAAATGGTTAAACTGGTGCAAGCGAGACGTGACTGAAGGACTGAGTGTGAATGTACACTTTGGTGGCATTACTTCCAAACTTGCTTTCAGTTGCACCAACACAACAGGCAGCAGAAATACATCAACGCATGATATCCTTTGCTACTGTGAGGCGTTGATGCTGGATGTTATATCAAACGAGTGTCATCATTTTCAACCAGCTACTGAACCTGTGCTTTGGCAGTCCTGCAAATGATGTGAAAGAGGGCACTGAAGGTGTCTCCAGGAATAAAGCAACAGCTTGGAAACTACTTATTCTCATGATAAAACCGCCTTAGGTACCACTGAGTGTGACAGCTCCAGAACGCTACTCCAGGAAACAAAATGCATCATCTTCAACCTGTCCAGGACTACAGCAAGCAGACAATTTTTTTTTTCCGAAGGCGTGTGCGACAAGCAATGCCACTTGCTGCTACATAGTACCACATTTCGTCACAGCCTCAACTTTGAATGTTTCCTTGCACCATTTCTTGGCTGCAAGCCCACTATGGAGATACAGTGTGAAAACATCACGACCTTCACTGACTACATTTTATCATACACACAGATTCTTATCTACAGCGGGAAGAAAGGCATGAACAGAGCAGCACGGTAGAGCATAACACCACATTTGCCAGTTGTAGCGGCAAGATTACAATCATTACAGAGTGGCAAAACAGCAAAGTGAACCTGCTTCCACACATACACTAGAAGTGAAATATGCAAACAGCGATAAAATAGTAGTGGTTGGTGTATTAAGAGTAGCTTGAAGGAGTGTCATTAAACAAAGGGGGGCAGAAGCTATCGCCTTACAGTAACATAACGCTGGATAGCAGAGTGTGTGAAAACTTTTCACCACCTCTGATGGCTACCAGCCCTATATTGAAAACTGCACACACAAAAAAGGGAGGGGGCATAGGGCGGCACAAGTGGAGGGCCAAGATTGTCGTACCCGAGGTTTTAGGTGGCAGCAATTGCATGTGCTAAACATTCGGCAGTGGAAACTCCTCCAAAACGTAGGAGATGCCTACCAATGAACCACAATATACAATCTATCGCGCAACTTGGTGCACTGTGCCTGACCAACACTCAAGGTTACTGATCAACGTGGCACTTTTGCCTCGCCAGCCAGCACAACTCTCATGCGGAACAAAACTCTGCCTCGGCAACGACATCTGTGTGCGGACCACGGAAGGTGTTTGCAGTTTCCTAAACCTAGGGGGACGAGTCATTTAAGTGTGCACAGCACAAGTGTAAACCATAAGCTTGTAGTAGTAGACTGTATAAACAGAGTTATCTTAATGGAAACGGACTTACTAGGATCTCCTCTAGTAGATATTGCAATTCTGCCGCATTCCGTTGCATGAAGAGGTGGACACTGTCTAAGACAAATGGCAGAATGATGTTAGCTCATTACCAAAATTTATCATTTTGTAATCGATCTCTTTTAATCGATCTCCCAACTGCAGCCTTAAAGCACAGCAGTAACGAATACAGTAGACTTCCGTTAATTTCACCCAGATGGAACTGACGAAAATAATTGAATTATTTGGGGGGGGGGTTTAAACAAATGTAGAAAAAATGCCAAACACACTGATGATTCATTGATTCAATGCAGTGAACTTCCAGGTAACACTTATCAGCACTCAATTTCCCACAGTGAAAGAATTGATATTCTACCGCAGGAGAGCTTTAATAAATCTGTTTCCACAAAATAGATAACCTAATATATTTTTTTCCACCAATATCATTTTAATTTGTTACTAGCTGCTTTACAAGGACCTCTGTTTACAGTTGGATGTCTCTGCGAACAGAAAGAAATGGTTAAAAAGCACCTCCTTCTTTTCCCAGTAATAGTTAGGAAGGGTGTAGACTTCACAACATATGCTCACTGAACACAAGCAGAGCGACTCCAGGAATAACTGCACAGACACCTCTAGCTGAACGTCCACAGCTAACGAAGCAGCTGAAAAATGCACAGATTAGGAGCCTATCTAGGGAATGCAAGCACAAGCTTTGTTCCAAGCTGCTCTGCTAACATCACACAGACAAAATGGGAGGCTAGATGATTGTTACATGTGGTGCAGCCTTTCTCTGCAGTTTGTAAAAAAAAAAACTCTGCGTGCTGTTCCAAGTTTTGTTCTAGCAATTTGTTAGCACCTTAACCTAACCTTTTGTTTCACTTTTATTCTACTGTGCTATATGACTACTACACTGCTCTCAGCACCATATACTGGACCCAATCTTGCACCATTTCACAAAAAGCATAGGCTTTAGGAAATAAAGGGTAACGTTTAATCTTTAGCTCTTGTTTATATCTAGTGTACGTCTGCCTAGTGCTCTTTCTGATTTGTAGCTTGAAACAAACCTCTATGTTCTAGTACTACAACCTGAACTCTTACCAGGGACATTTGTGCCGACATCTACCCAATCCTAAGCGGCTGCTTGTATTGGACCTGCTGCCTCCCTAGAGCTAAGCGATCAGATGAGTTCTTCAGACCTAAACGCACAACAAGGTGAACAAATCTTCATTATACGAGACTCTGATTAGCAATCTCAAGCAATGCTGCGATAGCAGAGACAGTAACCATCATTTCTATGTTAGCCTTTTTTTTCCATTGAGAGAAAGTCCAGACGATTGCATCCATACAAGACAGTGTGAAGCCGAGGTCAGTGTAAGACGCACAGTCCTTACGACTAGTTTCTCGCATAATGTTAGGAGTTGCCTCTGAAGTCAAAGCCTACAGCCCCCACATACTAGGAGAAAAAACAAAAGTACCCGAGGGACACGAAAACACGAATAAGTTATACTATAGTACATGGCAGGAAATTGACCCACACATCTGTCTGCGCCAAGACAACATAAAAAAAAAAAAAAATGTGGAGGTCCAGAGATCTGGTTGCAATTATGCTGGCGCTGCCAAAGTGTTAGTCGATTAAAAAAAAAAAAAAAAAAAAAAAAAACCCACGAGAAGCACTTGTTCTTTGGCACGTCAATAGCTAAAAGTGTGTGTGGTGTTAGTGCCAGAACAGGAGGAAAAAAAAAAAAAAAAGACAAGTTGCGAAAGTTGCAGACTACAAAGCAGTGTCTATAGACAGCTACACGCAACTAGGCATTGCTGCTACAAATACTTCGTGTGCACCAAGGTGCTTCTTGCATCCTTTTACCTCCAGTAGTTGATAAGAAACACACAGATTTTAAAGAAGTCCTTTGCCTTTGACACTTAATGCAGTGATATATTTTACTGTGTATGTACATGGGCCACATTGGAGGATAAGTGAGGCTTTGTCAGATTGCTTACAGACAGGATGAAAAACACACCAACTACTCCTCAGCGCTTACGAGTTTAAAAGAAATGGCTTGCCTAGTTACTACGCAGGGTTTAGCCCACAGGCGTGCAAGTCAGACCACTGGTAGAACACCAAGTAAAATGATGCAGCTCAATGCAGGATAACACAGTGAAAAGAAGTGACATGTAAGAACTCCAAGAACTGCGAGGATACATGTCTGCAGTATGACTGGCTGAGAAACCAACAAACAGGTTGAAATAAGAAGAGGTAACACCCGAGAGGGAGAGAGAAAGAAAAAAAAATGAAGGAAAACTGTCCTGCAGTAAGTTGAAAAGGTGGTGATAGTAAGATTAACCTCGCTATATACAATGCTGCTGCATACAATGGCCTTGCAAGAGTACAAAAAGTTCCTATGTGGGGCAACACTTACACACAGTACATGAATTACAATGGCATTAACATACACTTGGAGTGACAACCCATATTTTGTGAATACACCACATACTTTGAAACAAAAAGAAATCAACCACCGATGCGATAGCGTCACTACCGTAATGAGAAAAAAAAAGAAGAAAAAAAAAAAAAGCAAAGGAAAGTGCAACATACTGAGATCATACTAAAAAAAGGTGTATTTTCATCACATGAACAACATAAAAGGGGGAAGGGGGAGTGGGTAAGACGTTAAGGACAGCACCAATCACTGCAGTCATATGAACATCGGCAACCACACTAAATTGAAGACATTCTAGGTATTACTGAACACACCAGGACAAGCAATAATGGCAACATTAAAATAACACCATTAGATCACCATTCACAAGTGATGAAGCTGTCCAAGAGCATGCGAACGTAAAACTTAAGCCAGGGTGGCTACCCGATGCACCGCATGCAATCAACACAACAAACTAAGACAGGTATAGTGGTGGGCGAGAGGATGAATATACAGAACTCGAAGGAAAAAAAAAATGCAGTGAAATTTAAAACCTGTGCTCTAAAGCTAGAAAAAAAAAAAAGTGTTAAGTTGAACTGCTCCTTAATACAAAGTTCACATGTGAATGATGTCAGAGCAGTCGTAAATACCCACTCTCCTACTTGAATTCAGTCATTCAGGAGACTGGAAAGCATGTGATGAACTAGCCGAAGAAAGGGAAAAATAAACGACTGGGAAGGGGACAACAAAATGAGAGAGAGATTTCTCGGACAGCAGGCAATAAAGAGCACAACTTTTCTGCGAGAGAGAACTCTGTGCGTTCGTCAGTGCCACACATTGTTCACTCCCTTTTTCTGTGTTTCTAGCTATCCATTTTCAACAGCACCACATAAGACAGGGACAAGCAGAACAACACAGGACATGTGCTGTCCTCTCTTCTTGCTTGTCCCTGCCTTAATTAAGTGGTGAATATGGATCGTTACCAACTTGCCCAATTTGCAACGCTAATATGTTTCTAGCTAGCTATGAGGAGTACAAAATAATGTACATGGATGAGTGAGCATGACTGGTAATGATGTATGTACATGCTTTGGTCCGAAGAGACGTTTTCTCCCAGCGCACACACAGGCTGTTCTTTCGCGTACGAAATGCACAGTGGGGAGGAGAATAAAGGACGCATTCGACCTCGCAGGATGCTGAGATGAATGAGGATTTTTCGAGAAGCATACTACGCCCCCAGTCTAGTGACAGGCACCTCAAATTGGTAAAACATTCTGTAGGGCAGGTATCATTGTCTTGGCTAAGCAATGTCAAATGCTGAGAACGTAAAGTGAACCTGTTCACTCAATTTCTATCAGCTGAGATGTCTGAATGCTTTTAAAGAGTGTGAACCTAGGACCATAGCATATCACATTAGGTGAATGCTGCCTACATAACATTTACATGAATGTTTCCAAATTGGACCAGCCCTGACCATTTGAAAGCAGCAAAAGAAAAGTTATGGAAGCTAATAGTCAAAAACAAATTTCAGCACTGCTTAGCATAACAAAAAGCTTTGATCACCTGCACCAGCACTTCCTGCGGGTAAGTCAGCTAAAGGGCGTGTCACAAGAGGTACTACCAAGTTGGGCCTTACAAAGGGTGAAAGCGTGCAAAAGACACACATACAGAGAAGGGAAACGACAGTCAGTTATCACAGTAAGACATTACAACAGCTCTCCCCAGACTGTACCTTTTTTGTTTACTTAAACACCCCCACGTCAAGTTTCTCGCGTCAAACAAGTACACAAACATGGCGTGCAAACACACACACACACTCATGCACACTTTTTTTTTTAGGCTAAGTGCTCCCCACACGATGCACAGGCAACCATGACCTCAAGACGCTCCACGCTCATGCACAGGGACACGAAAAAGCCATGCTATTCCTCTACAAGGAAAGGATGTCGCAGGGAAGGTGACGGTAAGAGAGGCGGGTGAGAAGAGTAGCAGCATGCTCTTTACTAGTCCCCAAGAGAAACCTTGGGCAAGGCTAGGAGTGCCGATGGATGTCTGCCGTCACGGGTGACTACACTTGCCCAGGGCAAGCGACACATGGCCAGGCATTGCGTCACGTGAAAATTTGTCCCAAAGCCTCTTGCATTTGCGGTGGTCCCCGACAAATTTCACTAAACTGAATACCGAGAGCCAGATGGTCCGAGCTCCTGCATCTCTCTTTTGGGATGCCACAATAAAGTCTCTTCAGTTACGTGAACCAGACCAAACAAAGACCTCCTTAAGGAATCCAAGTAGGGCAGAACAGGGTCGGAAAAAAAAAAGTATAAGGAATCCTGCTATCAGGTGAACACCCTGGATAAAAGCAGAGGAAAAAAGAAAAGCGGTATGGCAATACGAGACAGAACTGAAGTGCGAAGCTATAAAATAGAGGGAGAGAGAAAAGAAAACTCGCAGAACGTTTTTCCTCTTTCCAGCAGGTGCCACTAAGGAAAAAGTAAAGTGACTCCATTCCTAGCCTTGAAAATGGCTCTTTCCGCAAAGCCCTTTTTGTACCTTTCTCAAAGCTGGACACATTCATGGCTGACACAAGACAGCCGCAAGCTTCTCACGGAGCGCTTACGGGTGAGTCGCTCAATAGACAGCTGACCACCAACCAAAACGCTCCCGACGCCTCGACTCACACCCTTAAGCCGTGAGGCCTCCCCATCAACACTAATCCCGTGCATGTGTGCGAGAGAGTGACAGACAGTCGACAGCAGCCAATCCGCACTGGTGCTGAGAGTGTCGCGCAGCTGGTTGGCTCAGCAGTGGTGCTGCCACTGGGGGACCCGAGGGAGCAGTGCCGCCGTTGTAGATAGGCGGTGATGGTGGTGACAGAGGTGATCGCAGTGGTGAATGACGTGTCGGTGAAGCTGCTGTGGCAGCTGCAGCCTTTGGGCCCCCAAGGCTGGCAACAGCAAGGGTCACGGGTGGTGCAGGGGAGGGCGCCCGTGTCACTCCCATTGGTGGGGCGACGGAGGCAGCTCCGAAGGATGCGCCACCGTCGAACTGCACCAGCAAAGACACCAGCTATCAGGCTTGACATCGTCGTTAAAAGACAATGAAAACGAAACACCATATCAGCCGTATGACGTTTTTCAGTTACTCCCTCTGTAGCTGTTTCACGATACTACCATCAAAATCAACCTAGTTTTTATCTACTGCAGGACGAAGGCCTCTCCCAGCTATCTCCAATTATCTTAGTCTCGACTCAGTTGACTATTCTATGCCTGCAAATTTTCTCATTTCATCACACCACCTAGTTCTTTGCCGTCCTCGAGTGCATTTCCCTACTCTTGGCACCCATTCTGTAACTAACAGAATTGGCTCCATGCATTACATGGCCTGCACAACTACATTTCTTTCTCCTAATCTCGACAAGAACATCAGCTACTCCCGTTGTCTTCCTGTTTCTTAAAGGTGCCCTGAACCACCCCTCGGGCTTGGTGAAATAACATAGTCTGCGAGTCGCATACGCTGCTGCGAACATCTCTGCCAAGTTTTGCTGTCGTACCCGGTGCATGGAGCTCGGAATTGGAGCGTGAAGTCACCTTTCTCTCAAACGCTCTCTTTTCAACAGAAGCCGTGTTCCTCACTTTTTTCAGGACCTTTATTTGGTAATAAAGCGGATTTCCATACGTGGCTGCTATTGGTAGCTGCGGTCGGCTATGTAGCATAGATACCGCGGCCGCTGCGGGTTACCGCCACGAGTCCACTGGCTAAGCGCACTGCAGCTTGCTGAGGACAACCGCGTTTGGCTTACATTTAGCACGCCGTATGCACCAAAATTGGAAGTCGTGGCATGCATTGGGATCGAAAGGTTGGAGAAAATGAACACGCAGTTTACTTACATTGGTAGGGCAAACTTATTTACAGCAAAAGTCATACTCATACTGGCAGGAGCACTGAGCGCAGTACTTCGTAGCACACAGCTACATCGCTCTCGAAGCATAATTTACATGTTGGAGCATACTAGTACATTGTTCTGGGATAGCACACATCACACGTGGAGGATGTCTCTTAAAAACCCTCCACCTTCCCCAGATCACTCAGGGAAACCGGTAACGTCCCAATCAACCAGTCCAGTGGTTTGTATCGAACATACCACCTCCAAGGAGAAGGCCGGCACAAAACACACGCATTGCCCCCAAGCTGATCCTGGAAAAGGGGGAAGCAAGCATACCAGACAGTGTATCATTGATAACCGGGGAGCGGTCAATGATTCAAGCTTGCCAGAAGGTAAAGCCATCCAGGTACTGGTGCCTTTCGCCGAAGTTCTGGGAAACCCTCTCTCGTCTTGTTCTCCCGCCTAACGCCACCAATATGCCGTCACGGACATCTCAGTGTCTATGCTGACTCTGTGGAATGTTGTTTGACGTCGGTATCACGATGACACCAGCCTCTGCTCTTCGGCGAATACGCCAAACGTAACAGCCTATCATTTCTTGCTCCATCGCTAGTTGTGCACTCCTAGTCTTCTTTTCAAGATTTGTTGTCAGCCACAAAGTTTCTGCCGCATATGTTGGCACCAGGAGAACGAAATGATTGTACTATAGAATGAGACACCTCATTAGATGGTAGCAATGATATCAGTATAACCTGTTAAGCATTCTTGAAGGGATACGGACACAAAATCTGAAAGTTTTACGAAAATGCTGAAAATGAATCCTCAGTGTGTGATTACACCGAAAAGAAATAGTCACTTAGCTCATTATTGAGCCAATGGCTTTATTTTTGGAATTTTTATGAGCGCGCGGCGAGGCGCCCGACCCGCGGGAGTTGGAAGGCGTGACGTCATGACACCCTCGTCGGATAGAAAGCCGGCCGGCTGCGGTCATTCGAAGCGTGCCAAAGCCGCCATCGCAATCATAGATTCGAGTTCTGGTGCCTCTACCAGCGACGAGTACATGTCTGAAGACGAGGACCATTCCAACTTGGCTAGAAATATTACCATATATGGTTACGAGCCTTCCGCGTCAAGCGACGAAGAAGAGCAGGCGGCCGTGGAAGTGCGAACCGTAGCACGAAGATTTCGCTCTGCACCAGACACTTATGCAAGAATTATTTGTCATTTCCTCTATAAACTTGCTTTTTGAAGAGCGCACGAAGTCGAGGCAGCTGCGGGGTACTTCAGCACTGCGTGGATGACTGAATAGTAGTTAACCCTTTCAGGGTCAATACCGTACAAGTACGGCCTCCGCGAACACCCTCAAAATGGTCAATGGCGTACATGTACGGTATCGCTTGTACATTTAAAAAGCGCGCCTCTTTCGATCATTTCTTTCGCTTGGCATGTGCTGCCACTCGACGAAAACACGTGGAATTTTTTTACTTGCGCCAATGCCTTTCCATTTTTGTTTTTTTTTTTGGCAACGGCGCGTTGACGCATTCGGGCGCGCGTGCGCGGCGGCGACAAGTGCACGATTCTTTCGATTATTTCTTTCTCTGGGTATGTGCTGCCACTCTCCTTTCGTTTTTTTTTTAATGGAAACGGCGCGGAAAGTGCGCGCTTCTTTCGATTATTTCTTTCGCTTGGTATGTGCTACCACTCGACGGGAAGATGTAGAATTTTTTACTTGCACCAATGCCTCTCCGTTTTTTTTCTTTTTATGGCAATGGCGCATCAGCTCTCGCTTTTGCATCCGGCGCACGGCATCAGCGGCAAGTTACGGTCTTCTCCTGCGGCGGATTCCGCTTGTTGCACGCGCTAAACTGATGGCTATCTGGTTTCAAATCTCTCAAAGGGTGACCGCTTGTTACTCGATCGTTTATCGCCCACCGCGGTGCGATTACACCTGTTCCCAGGCAGCCGCTTATATACACAAACGATGCTGCCGTTTTTGCGTTTCCTTTTTTAGAGACCACAAAAGCTCTATCGCACCTTGTTGGCGATAAGACGAAGGCTTCTCACTTGTTTCGGTTTCCGGACGTGCACACAACCATTTTTCAGTGTGCTTATCTTCTTTGACCCTCAAAGGGTTAATAGAAATGCCGTCTGTGTGAGCAACTGCTGTGAGGTATCAGTACCTCAGAGACTCGCGACCACTTCACCAGCCACCCCACAGACGGCAGCACCTGTCTGGCGTTCTCCCCAGTTTTTCCCGAGTTTAGCCTGTGGAGAAGCAGTGCTGTGTGTGTGTCTGCCCCACTGCCATGTAGGACTGATATCGTGAGTTGCGCTCGCACATGCCAGCCTTATATTGTTTTACTATGCTTGCCAACATTTTAAGACATTACTGCCTTCGTGCCCAGCCTCGGGCATCTCACCCCAGCCTCGCCCTCACACTGCTCAAGAAAGCTGCAATTGGACGAAAACAGCACCGACATCTTTTCGCCTCCTTTTTTCAAACGCGCCACTGATCATTTCTGCCTTGCGTTTTCCTGAGAAGACCGATGGCACAGCGTCAGGCTTTAGGCGTTGCCTTTTGAGCGGCATGCCGAGGCTTTTCAGCACAGCCGGGATGGTCACATAATCATTGTCAATGAAGTGGTCCGCACAAATAAGTAATTTTTTTAGAGGTCTCCAGGCGGGGCGTGATGGCTGACAGGCAGGTATCCAAAGTTTACGCACCTTCTCGTCTCTGCGAAACGTGTGCGACGGCGTGTAACGACTGACGATGCTGTTATAACAGCAATGTCTAGGCATTTCCTTCCGCCGCGGCGAACGCGTCAATACCAAGTGACGACCGCGGGAAGGCGCATGTAAGACGCACCACCTGCGTGGAGCGCCGACGGGGATAATGTTTCAGACGGACTACGTGCGAAGATCACCGAAAGGGGTTAAACAAACTCTGCAAGGGACCGACACCCCCGGAAACACTGCGACAGCTGTGGCCGACCTTAGCCGCGCGCGCGGGTGGGTGGGTGTTATGATGTCAAATTTCAGCTTCTGCCGGCGGCCGCTTAGAGGCAAGGGGCAACAGAAAATCGCAAAAAAAGATGTTTCTCATTCTTTTTTTTTTTTCAAATACAACTTTTGTTCCGATGCAAAAAACTACCCGCCAACTTTTGTGTCCGTATCCCTTTAACAGTAGCATCTCTTACCTAGCAAAGCTCTTGAAAGCAGTCGAAAGAGGGTTGATGCAGAGTGGGACCCGGTTTGAAGTGGCACACCTTTCCAGAATGAACTTGTGGAGTTTTTTCTGCATGGATAATAAAAAGTAGCCATGAGTTTTCTTTACCACTTTCATTGCTTGCCATAAACACAGCCTTACCAGACTTGGCAAGAACATGGTGCAACAGGTTCAGCATATGAGCTGAATGCATATATTCAGCGTCATTGCCTCGCCAGGGCATTTGTTGTGAGCAACAGAAGCACTATGTTTGACTAGGGAAGCACTAGCCACACACAACAGAAAAAGCTGTAATGCTAAGCATCAATACAAATTACCGAGAAAAAAAAATGGCGGCACATTTCTCTGGAGATTGGCAATGTTAATGCAATCAGCAATTTATCTTATGATGAGTGTGTAATAGGTGTAAATGTAGCACTGGTTATGTGTCATTACCAGTAGCACATACTAAGTGCTATACTCGTGGACAACTTTTCTTGGCTATGAAGCGAAAGCTACGGGGGTGGAACTACTGCACATGACTGTATTCATCTGCAATGTAGTCCAGGCGGGGTTGCCACTGGTTTTGGTTTCTCCGACCTCGCACAACTTCTTTACTTTAGTGAGCCGAGACAACTCTGCATTAATCAATCAATGTTATACACATTCGATATGTACAGAGTTAGGTGTGCGAGAACTCGAAAGAGCAAACTATATATACAATAAAATAACAGTAGCTAACTGATTAATGTTACGTATCGTTTCAAATTATGTGCTGTAAAACACAAAAAATATTGCTTTCTATTTCCACGTAAGCAATTCTGAACAGAACTGCGGGACTACCTCCAGCAGTGGTGAAAGAGCTGCGCATTGGTGGCATAGCCTTCGCTTCATAGCCAAGAAAAGTTGTCCGCAAGTATAGGCAGGCATGTGTCTCCTCTTTTGGCGCGGCCGTAGCTACGTATGGCTGTCTGCGTGCGTGTTCACTATCTTGGGAGATAATTTGCGGAGGCTGCAATGATGCGGCGAGCCAAGGTGGCTGATCACTCCATGTGCGTTGTCTTTGCCTAGTGTTGAGCTGTTAACCCAGCTTTATACTAATTGTTAATGAAGAAATAAGGACGAAGGTAACTTGTAGCCCGCCTAAAGTGCTCTGAATGTTAAACTTTCCCTAAGATGGCCCCCTCGTTTCATCAATGTTCATTGCCTATCACACCTCTCTCTTGTAATTTCGCTACAATATCACGAACTGTGGCTTGTTCAAGCTACACTGCTGTTCTCTGAGCATGATGCATTTCTTTCCCACCACTAATGGTAGTTTCGCTAAGAATGACAATCACTGCATGCTCACCTTTCACTTGGTGCACGGAGAGAAGTTCAGTCTCGAAAGAGTCGTCGAAGGCATGTGGTGCGACAGGTTCAAAATCAGCCACATAGTGGCGACCCGCCGGTGTGCTCTGGCAGCAGCGGCACATGCACGAGTGGTATCGCAGCCGTCCTTCCTCCAGGTAAGGGTGCGACAGGGCATCCGCACAGCTTATGCGCTTGTCCTGCATGGGCGTGGTCATTATGGAGTTATAGCCTGCCTGTAAACACATTGCCATTTACAAAATACCTGGTTACCGGAGATGCAGGAATGCTCGAGTTGGTGGTGCCATCTTGTGGCGCAACGTTTAACCAGAGAAGACTGCTGCTGTACGGCATTGGCATGCAGTCCTTTCTTATTAATTTTCTTTAAATATAATGCATATATCACAAAAACACTTCTAAACTCATGTTTGGACAATGCTCGCACCACATGTTGCTGCTTGTGCCGTTACTTGCGTCCACGTCCCGGTAACCTGGTACGCCGTGAAGAGTAACACAGAGACAGACAAATTGAAACTCTACTGTCTAGCTTCGCGAGAGGCTTCTCGGGCCAAAAAATTTGCACTGCAATGCACAGTGCTGACTATATAACACTGCTGTTTCTCATGGCAGAGGCTGGAATGAGCTACTAATGACCGTTTGCACTTTTTCAAGGTACTTACTGTGCCACAATGAATTGAGACACAAGCAATGCGAGATAACAAACGTATAAATGCTTTGGTAACTACAGAGCATTAGGCATAATTGATTTCTTCACAACAGCAACACTGCATCTCAGCCAACAGCAGGAGTCCCTTCTGCGGGTATTGCATGGTGTACTTTTGATCACGATTGTCCCTCCATGCAAGCTGAAGGAGGGAACCAATCATGGTTGAAAGTGCACTGTGTGACCCTTGTATTAGTAGCCTGATTGACAGGCATTACTTGCAGAATTACCCTTTTCTCTGTTATGAGTGGTCTGCTCACAAGAATGACAACTTTTTTATATATACAATTGTACATGGTATTTTACATGAAGGGCTCCATGATTCTTGGAGCTGTCTACATGCAGGGTCTTTGCATGTATAGCGTTCACACTCCGAGCGTCCACACAACACTCAAGCCCCGCTTTTTATTTATTCAAGTACCCTAAAGGCCCATAGGGCATTACATAACACCTAGACACTTGTTATTACTAAAGCGATAAGTATGCAGGAATGCACTTGTGGTCTCACTATGTGCTATGCAAGCTACAGCACTGCATTGTAATGGGGTTGCTGTAGTTAGTTTTGCTTCAAATGTATGCTATAGTATAACAATGTGAGCTCCAAGACAGCTCCTGTCACTCCATTCAAGAGTGATAAAACGTGTTAAGTATGGTGAAAAATGGCAATGGCTTTTCCCTCTCACAAGTTCAAAATCCCCGACTATGAAGATATTGTGCCTGCAGGATTCATCTCGTGCCTATGTGGGATTGTGCTTGGGGTCCCATGTGGCGAACCCAAGCACAAGCCATCTTTCTTTCCTTTTGTTACCCAAAATGCTTACTATTACATTAAATGGCATTCAGTTATGCTACGTGACCAACACTGTCGCAAATGTTTCCTGGTCAGGCATAGTCCTGTAATTTGTGTAATATAGGTGCAGCCACATTCCGTCCCCACTGGAATATTGATGCATGGCTAGGCACAATCTGCAAGGTTAAATTCTAGGTTCTGCATGCCAAAGCCACGATCTGATTAAAGGCACACCATAATGAGGGGCTCTGGAGTAATTTTGACCACCTGGGTTTTCTTTAACATGCTACCACTGCACGAAGACGAGTGTTTTTACATTCCTCTCTCATCAGAATGCGGCTGCCGCGGCCAGGATTGAACCCACCACCTCATCTCAGCGCAACGCAGGTCAACCTGCAATCTTTTCCTCTGCCACTAGGGGCTTTCTCTTTAGATTATATTAGCCACAAATAGAGAGGAAAGCAGCCGACAGGGTTGAAGACGAGCATTTGGCAGAGCAAGTGGACTGCCTCGTGGGTTGCCTTGGTGAAAGGGTGTACAGAGCTGCCAAGGAGGGCGGCTTTGGGGACCCGCAGCAGGGTGGGCACGGGCACCTTCACACCGTGCTTCATTCCTCCAACATGGGAGTGCCCAGCAGCTCCCGTGATCTCAGCTCCATCTGTT